>NC_054376.1:42500493-42657993 GCF_017654675.1 Xenopus laevis | reverse complement strand
TGGCCAATCGCAGTACTTATTTGGCACCCCAAGAACATTTTTCATGCTTGTGTTGCTCCCCATCTCCTTTTACTTCTGAATGTTGCTCACGGTTTCAAAAGGTTGGGGATCCCTGCTCTAGACAATGTCAGTCAGAGGCTACCAAAACAAATTGTCGGCTTGAATAAAAAACGGGCATCAACTCAATTTATGAAAACATAATTTTGCCTCTTAATAGATCCCAGGTACAGCCTTACATTGAAAATGCAGTTTGGTTTTGAGCACCAGTTTTTTGGTATTAATGAGCTGTAGTAAAAGGAGTGAAGAACTAAACTATGAGGAAAAACAAAGGCCTGCCAGATGATGTTGTGATGGCAGATTCTATTGAAATGTATATGGCCATTTACTAATGGGCCCTGTTGCCCCCTACAGTGTTTTTCAAAAGGTAAATCTCACATGTGAAGTTTGCTTGTGAAAGCTTGAGCAGACTGCTTGTTCTGCAGAAATGTTAGGAGAAAGCCTAAATGTACTCTTCCACTCAAGAGCCAAAACATTATATTGCAATTATTACTATATATCAGGGCCAGAACTATGGGTAGGTAGAAGAGGCACATGTCCAGTGCAAAGGTAAAGGGGGCACAAAGCGCCCCCTCTTGATATCACCATGCAAAGGTGCATGCACATGAGGGAGAGGTAGGGGCAACCTAGGCAACCTGCCCGGCTCTGCTATATTTCCTACATGTGTAAATTGCATTCAAAATTACACGCATTTAAATACTATTCACCAAAAGTACTGGCACCAATAGTTTAGCCTACTTTGGGAAATTGCATGTAATGTGAAAAAGTGGGAGTGGACATACCGGAGCCCTGGAATCTACACATGCCTCAAGAAGGTATTACTTTCAGGCATCCCTTTAGAACAGGGGTCCCCCAACCTTATTTACCCATGAAATGTAAGAAAAGTTGGGGAGCAACATAAGCATGAATAAAGTTCCTGGGGGTGCCAAATAAAGGCTGTGATTGGCTATTATGAATCTGTATTATGGAACAAAACTTGCTTCCAAATCAGGAATTCAAAAATAATCCCCTCTTTGAGGCCACTGTGAACAACTTCCATGGAGTTGGTGAGCAACAAGTTGCTTGCAAGCTACAGTTTGGGGCTCAGTACTTTAGAGCAGGGGGTGTCCAACCTGCGGCCCAGCTTGAAATGCTCAGTTCCTGAGGACACGTCATAATAATATAATAATAAGTCTATTTAATATCCAGGAGTCCCATCATAGGCGGATTTTCAATAAGGCTTGGGGAGGCTAAGCCTCCCCAAACCTGTCTGGCACCCTAATAAAATTTTAAAAAAACTTGCTCCCTTACTGACCTGCGCTGCGCTGCTATTTTAAAAGGAGTGGAAAGCTTACTACAGTCCTTCCCGGTTCTGCTGCAACCAGCTGTGCTCTGATTGGATCATTCTCCTCATGACTCCTCCAATCAGAGCACAGCTCTCTTGACAGACAGTAAAATGTACCAATTAAGGCTACAGATGTAGGTGGGGCTGGAGAGATCTTATCTTATTGAAGGGACTGTAGAAACGATGTGTATGCTGTAACCTTTGGCAAAGCACCCCACTAGCTCATGTGCTGCACATTTCATCCCACTCTCACAGGTTCTAAGGTACTATACTGTTTACCTTCTGAAAGCTGCCTCACTTGCTGGATTTAACATTTTGTCACCTAGCATCAGTAATATTCCTACCACCCTTGCAGTAGTCCTAAATTAACTCTTTTCCCCTGAAAATTTTTTTTTGCGTTTTGGGGGTTTTTGTTTTTGCAATTTTTTTAGTCATTGTTTTGTTTTTTTTGGTTAGTTAAGGCAGAGTTCTCATGAAACTGCCTGGATAGGCTATAACCCTATGTTTCAGTGTAGCGTGACAATGTGTGTGTGTGTGTGGGGGATCTGAATGTCGGGCATCAGCACCCACTGTATATAATATGTCTGGGTGCCTACCTACTGCTTTTCACTGTATGCATCTCACTGCATATAAATGTATGGGGTGTCACTGTCCATTACATCTCACTGCATATAATGTTCCTGGGGTGTCAGTACCCACTATCTTCCTGTCAGTAAAAAAAAAATTCATTTAAGCTAACTTACCTAGGACACAATGCTTTAAAGGGGTGGTTCGCCTTTCAATTAACTTTTAGTATGTTATAGAATAGCTAATTCTAAGCAACTTTTCAACTGGACTTCAAAATTTATTTTTAATAGTTTTTTAATTATTTGCGTTCTTCTTCTGACTCTTTCCAGCTTTCAAACAGGGGTCACTGACCCCATCTAACAACAAATGCTCTAAGGCTACAAATGTACCATTATTGCTACTTTTTATACCTCATCTTTCTATTCAGGCCTCTCCTATTCATATTCCAGTCTCTTATTCAAATCAATGTATGGTTGCTAGGGGAATTTGAACTCTAGTAATCAGATGACTGAAATTGCAAACTGGAGAGCTGCTGAATAAAAAGCTAAATAACTCAAAAACCACAAATAATAAAAAATGAAAACCATTGCAAATCATCTCAGAATATCCCTCTCTACATCATGTTAACAGTTAACTCAAAGGTGAACAACCCCTTTAATGTGCCAACAGTTTATACTTTTTTTTAGCCCTTAGGGTTAAAAAAAATATAGTAATTGTTGCAGTGTTTGATTTAGGCTGAGAACCCATACAAACAAACCAGATTTCAGTCTACAGCACATTTTCAATTTAAAAATGATTTCAATTTAACACTCCACAAAACAATGTCCCCTTTATTAGAATTAAAGGGCATAACTGTGAACAAAGACAGATGGATAACCCCTTTTATGTAACCTAAGTTGGAATCTCATGGAAGTGCCCGTGTTAGTACTTTTACATCCTGAGCATTTTAGAAAAGCACTACCACTACCAAAAGCACTATCGCCTGCACTTCTGCACAGTTTTCCTGAAGGTTAGTAGACACTGCTTGAAGTGGTTTGGGGGGAACAATAATTTTTACGCCAACAGATCAATGTCTGAGATTAGCTTTAGGTCCCTCTTTAGCCTCCCCAAACAAAAAATTCACCCTCCGCCTATGAGTCCCATATTCCAGTGTATAGCTCCATCTGGTTATCCAATTGGTATTGTAGTTCTTTTCTGTGTATTTCCTTTACTTTTACAAATAAAAAGTGTTTGTGTATTTCATGTGTGGCCTCAGACAATTTTTCTTTTTCCAATGTGGCCCATGGAAGCCAAAAGGTTGGACACCCCTGCTTTAGAGTGTTGTACCCATACATGCAACAGACTTGCTAAGTTCTTCTTTAAAACTTGCATGCAAATATGGCAAATGTGGGGTGCAGGCATCAGCATACAGGTATGGGATCAGTTACCCAAAAACCCATTATCCAGAAAGCTCTGAATTACAGAAAAGACATCTCCCATAGACTCCATTTTATCCAAATAAACCAATTTTTTTTTTTACAAACGATTTCCTTTTTCGCTGTAATAATAAAACAGTACATTGTACTTGATCCAAACTAAGATAATTAATCCTTATTGGAAGCAGAACCAGACTATTGGGTGTATTTAATGTTTAAATGATTTTCTAGTAGGTAAGGTATTAAGATCCAAATTACGGAAAGATCTGTTTAGATCTGTAAGCCCCTGGTTCCATGCATTCTGGATAACAAGTCCCATACTGTACTATATTTACACCCACTAAGACAAAGAAAAAAATGGAACTGCAACTTTTGAAACTGCTTGTAACTTCAGTTTCAATAAAATATCTAGCATAAAAGAGCCCATATTAAAAAAATATCTATTTAGTCTAAATAAAGGCTTTTTATTAAAAATGTATTTTTAATTAGTACCACATAAGAAAGACAGGCAAATTACATAAATCTATGCAACAAGTTAATAATCCCTAGGGCTACACACACACAATGACTTATAAATTCTCAATTAAGAAGAAGAACTCTTGGTAATTAGGTAACAGTACACGCTTAAGCTCCCCATAGATGCGACGATTCTTCTTGCCGAACGACCGATTTTAGGGAAGCCCGACCGATCCTTCGAAATTATCATGCGGTTAGTGGGATTCGAACAATCGTACAGCTTACGATTTTTCGCCCGACATCTGTCAGGAAATTGATTGGCCAGGTCAAAAAATCTTTGTCGGTCCCAATACAATCTATCTATGTTTGCAGGGCCAAGCAGGCAGCTCCCCTTTTGTTTTCCTGGCAAATTGGTCTTTTTAGTTGATGGTAAATTCGTACGATCGTTCTGAGAAGATCGTGGTCTCACGATCAGGATCTGATCTTTTAAAAAGCTCAACATCTACGGCCAGCTTTAGACAGAGGTAGGTAGGAAGACTTTTTACATGTAGTTCTTGGGTGAATCTGAAATTCATCTTTTTTTGAATACATATCGGTTTCCAACCATCATGACATGTGGTATGTGGAATTTGATGTTGAATATTTCTAATAGTGCAATATGATGATATCCGGTATCCTGGCAGTACAAAGCCTAAGACTGTTGAGTTATTTAAAAAATGAGTAGTAGGAAATAGCAAGGACAATAAGATCCAACTGTAGATCTCTGGCTTGCCAGAAGGCAACTCTCCCATTCTCTTTCTAATGTTCATTGTATACTAGAAGGAAACTGGGCAGTTTCCTTTTGCTAAAACAATATTTTGCAAGTGATCCTAGGAAACTACGAAGTGTAAATAAACAAGAGAATTCCAGACAGCATGGGTTCAGCTGGAGTTTGCTCTTCCTTTGCAATACCAAGAACAAGGGTGCAATAATAAATATGTTTTATACTTCATTACACAGCATTTCCCCTCTCTTTTTTCACTCCCTGATAACCTTGGCATGATTAAAAAAAAAACAAAAAAAAAACAAGTACCTATTTGCCAAAAGCCCCATGGATGTTACTCCAAAGTTACATCATTTATGAACCCTGGACTAATTTGCATCTGGACAGTAACCTGATGGACAATAATCAAGTTTTTGTTTTATTGTTCTACTTGCAGCGGGATAAAAACAGCTAACCCCTGGTAGGTGTAGATTTGCCCAGTGTTCATAAAGGAACCCATTAAAACACAATGCACATATCAATCTAAACCAGGCCATATGCAAATTACAAACATAATGCTTATCCACTCATTTCTTGGGCCTAAAAAAGAAGCAGGAGAAGAAAGGCCCCAAGCAGGAGCCAAAACGTTGGTGTAATTTATGGAATAAAACACTTTGATAAATATATGGCAAGGTATAATGTTGAATTGGCCTGTCTGGTAAACACATCCTACATCATAGGGAAACTCAGGATTCACTGTATATATAGAAAGTGCAGTTGATTTTATTTTGTGTTTCAGTTAACAGGCTAATTAAGGTTTAATGCACACACAGAAGTGTTTTATGAGTAACTTTTATATTTGATACACTTGTAACATGTCTTCAAGTAGATTTGAGCAATATATTATGGACACATTGTTTTTATGTATTATTGTAGCACACAAAGTATTTAAATTGTATGAGCCAATGCCATCTCCGTCTATTTCATTGTTCATTTTCTGGCACAAACTGCATCCGCACAGTAAGGCAGTTACAGTCTGGACAACATTTGGAACAACCAGTAGTGTTAATAAAAACATTCATCTCAAGCCTGATTTCCCAGGCCTGGATTTTCTCAAATATTAATTTATGTCTCTACCCCACTAAAGAAATAGGATTGTTCCCAGTACAACTTTAAAATTAATATGCATTGAAAATCCCAGTATTTAATGAGCTACAGCAAAAAAGAATGCTTGCAAAATACATAGAACAAGCTAAGGTAATATAAAATAAATTAATCTCCAGACTTATGTAGTTTGCACAGAAATCTTGGGGCAACAGAAAACTGAACAATTAGACCACACCCCTTTTAAACATCCTGGAATTTGCAAAAATTTTTACACAAGGAAGCAGGGTAACTAAGAATAAATAAAATAAAACACACACAAACAGAGCAAGAATAACAAAATGAATATATGCCTCAAAGGGAAACTCATGTATCTAAAGTTCTCACATAAAAACCATGTACACAGAGAGTTCTTGTGAGAGGTTCAGTTCCTTGTTGCTGGCTTATTTAGGTACTAGCATTTCCTGACTTCAGCAATTGACAGTTGTTATCAGCAGCCTCAAAGCCACACTTCAGACCTCACACACTGAAGTGTGCCCAGGACATTAGCTGTCCATCTACGTACACTAACACAGCAATGGATTTTTAAAAAGCGATTATGTAAAAATATGCACTGAAAGGGGCACATTTTTTTTCCCCTTATGCCCATTGATATTTCCTTATGGGCCATTAATGGTCACCCTAACATCCACATCATCTCCTATACAGTTTGCAAAAACAATAAGTATACGTCAATCTCCTAATTCATAGAATTTTGGCCATTGTCGTTTCTTTCATGACGCAAATTGACAAACTTGCCTCAAACTGCACTTTCCCAGGGGTGGTCACATACCCAGTTGCACCTCTGGTTTAATACACAGTAGGGTGCTATAGATATATTTTTTTTGATAAAAGGTTGCGAGGACCCGAAACGTTGCCCTTTTTGTATGTTTTTGGGCTAAATAAATTAGGGATGCACCGAATTCATGATTCGGTTTGGGATTCGGCCTTTTTTAGCAGTATTTGGATTCGGCTGAATCCTTCTGCCCGGCCCAACCACATCCTAATTTACATATGCAAATTAGGGGGCGGGAAATTGCCTGTCACAAAACAAGAAAGATAAAAATGTTTTCCCCATCCCACCCCTGATTTGCATATGCAAATTAGAATTCGGATTGGTTAGGTATTTGGTTGAATCTTTTGCAAAGGATTTGGGGGTTTGGCGAATCCAAGATCGCGGATTCGGTGCATCCCTAAAATAAATTGATTTTCGCACAACTACAACTCACACTGTGTGCTGTTGGTTATTTGTCTTGATACATGAGCCAACCTGTCCAGGACTATTTGGGCTGTGAGTTGAATAAACAGATACATGATGAGTGGCCATACATGCTTATGGCTACATTTCTATTGTTCAGTTTTGAACAATCTTCTTTCCTTCCTTTCATCAGAGAGTCATGAATAGGGACAGATTTAATCTGAGGGCTCCAGAATCAAGAAAATATCTTGTGTGGCTGGGAAGACTGCCACCCCTAAATTTATGCCGGCCTAGGCCCAGGCCTTTGTGGCCTTTCTGCACATCCGGGCCTGGTCATGAATCTTCAACATCAATGTGTTCGATTGTGAAGCAATGATTGTGGGACTTGAAGTCCCTCTGCTTTTCTTAGTGAATGGAGCACAAGTTCTCTGGAAATCAGAGAGACTTCAGCTCAAAGAGTCCATCAATAGAAATTGGTATGCCTGTGTAAAATGCATATGTTTTAATTTTTTTTGGATGTTCAGGAGGTTTTTATGCTCCTTGTCTATATCAGCCCAACTTTATGAGGTCACTTGTCAAAATTAAGGGGGGGTTTTAACTTCAAGCCTGTCAATGTTTATGTTTTGCTCTTCCATTCATGAAAGCTGTAGGATTAGTTGTTAACTTTCAAAATGAGATGATTATATTTTACAAAACTGTAGGGTCCTTGGTCACTGCTATGGAAACATAACAGTAAACACAAAGCCCTACCACACACTTTAGCCTTTAGTTGCTTTGTTGTGCTTAAGGTTGCTCTTGCATTGAAAATATGAATGTCAAAAATGCTATTCTGTTCCCAATGGTTGGGGGGGGGGGGTTACTTAAAGATATTTCTAAATTTTACCCCATACATTTTTGTTTTCTAATAAAATTTGTAGCTAGCAAGATAATGTAAATCTAGAGCTGTTGATTGCTCACAGTGAGGAAGGCAGAATTGGATACATATGTAATGAAGACAGAATTGGATGTACAGTATATACAGTATGTTGCTAAGTATTGTACTAAACGTTCATGCCAAAGAAATGGCTATTAATTCATTTATCTTCACCAAACATATTGATTCATAGCCAAGGAACCTCCTGTGTTTGATAGATATCCAACAGAACTCAATGTGGGTTATGCTGAATAACAGCTTCCTTGCTGAAACTCAAATGTCAGCTATGTGAAAACTGCAGGTTTCTTTTTTTCTAAAGGTGCCACTGCTGAACCAGTAGAGACTCTGATTTATCTCCTTCCTCATTTATTAAATTTGTCTGGATAGATAAGGTTTTAGCAACCTTGGTGCACCTGGTTTGACGTTTTGTCCCAACAAGCAAAGCATACCCACTACGGGATATCTTTTTACCTACAATTTCTTGAATACATTCTTTTTGATGTTTGTGGGGGTAGACAATAAAAAAAATGAAAATGAAACATACCTTCCTTGATGCTGAAGAAATGTTCATTTATATACCAACACCTAATGCAAACACACAAAAGAAATGGAAGCATGAGGTAATTGTGAAATCAAAGGCTTTATATGAATTACAAAGGTCAAAACACTTGCTTTACTGCTGTAAACGACAGACAAAACAGTAATGCCTAACCTCATTTTTTTTTACAGCGGTTTAAAAAAGGAGCAGTTCATCTATTTATTATTACACGCATCATTATTAAAATTCCACTTAGAAATAGTTACCCTAAAATGTGACTGTTGCCTTGTAAGCATTTCAATGCAAACTGGATCTCTAGCAGATTGCTGAGCTGACAAATGTTAAATACAAGATCAGTATCTTGTCTTTTAACAGTTAGAGGATGTCTTTTATGTGTGTTTATAACAGAACAGTAAAATCACCCAACACAATTGTGGTGGCTTTTTTAGTTACACTTCTGAATTACCAAAATTGTAAAAACTAAACTCCAATTACATTGTTTACAGCATCATCATAGGAAACACATAACTTAGGGGGTTCTTTATTAAAGTCCAAATTGAAAAACTCAAGTTATTTTTTTACTAGAATATCCGAATTTTTAGTGGAAAAAAAACCTCACATTATTATAATATATAAAATTTATTATAACCTGAGGGATGGTTATAGTCAGAATTATAAAATACGGCATCTCAGACCTACCAAGGTTGTATATAAGTCAATAGGAGAGAGAGGTCCCTATGCTAATTGGAAGTTTTCTATGTTCTGCGCTGAAATTCCTGCAAAGAATCCAAAAATTTCGGAAACAAACCACAGATTTTTGATCGATTTTTTCGGTGTTTGTTTGCTTTTTAAATAAGGTCCAATTGTTGATTTTAGTTTGGTCTGACTTTTTTTTATTAAACTAATCTGTAAAATCTGGATTTTGATAAACAAGGGCCCCAAAGTTAAAGGCAATACCAAGTTTTTCTTTCAGCAAAGCAGACTTCTCTAAACAGACTGAGATGCAATGGAAACATCTAACATATCCTGAACTATAATGGTATCAGGTTAGCGGTGTTGGTATCTGTTAAAAATCAGAGTCTGCAGAATACTACAGCAAGGACCCACCCTTCCCAAACAGGAAACAGAGTACTCTGGTTTTCTAAATGAATAGTATACTCTGAATCAACACAAAAAAAAAACCAATATTTTTTTTCAAGTGAATTTTCAGTTAAGAAGTCTTCAAGAAGAATTTCAATTGCATTTCAAAATAATGGTACCTGTTATTCAGAATGCTAAGGACCTTGGGTTTTCCAGATAACTGATCTATCCATAATTTGGACCTTCGCCTTAAAGTGATACAGACACTAAAAAATTATTATTCAAAATATTAATGTACATCAAAAGTTACCTATAGCTCATGTTGATCTTTTTTTACTGATTGAGCTGCGTTTTTAAGTAAATTATTACTTGATGTTCCTAAACCTGACTGTCCCTTCTTAATTGGTCAGAGTTTTAAATGCCAACAGACCACTGAAGCTCAAATATGGCCTCCTCATAGAGGAACACGGGGGATTAGATGGGGAATGTAAAAGCATCTGTAATTACTTTTATGGCAAAATTATAGATAGCATGCAAAGACAATATTATAATAGATGTAAAAAAAAGGTTCCATGACCTGTATAAAAACACTCGGCCTTTGGCCTCATGTTTTTATATGGTCCTGAAACTCCTCTGTAACTTATAATATCCTTATATTTTACAAAAGGGGGTACTTTATTCACTATATATTACATACCTCACAAGGCAACTTAAGGCAACTATTGAAAACGCATTGCCGCGTGTGCATTAGCGCAGGCGACTTTGCGCTGTAGCCTATGGGGAAAAACAGTGAGGCAGTTCGGGGAGATAGTCGCGCAAAAGACGTGGCAATTAGTCGCCAGGCAACAAAACCTCCCCGAATCTCCTCGTGTGGCCTTACCCTTAAACATGGGTCTGATTAATTAATGTACTGCATCATAAATCAACTTCCATGAATACATTATTAATCACTCTATATATAACAATTAACTGCAATACTTACTCATGCTTTACTTCTAATGCTACTGTCAGGTAAACATGCGCTCATATCCGCTGCACTCCAGACTGAACTTAAGAACAGAAAGCACAAGCACTTCTAAAATGTGTACAAAAAAAAGAATGTCTAGTGGTCCCAACCTACCGCTTAGCACAAGTATTTTAATTAACCTCAAGCCATAGGTAAAAAAAATGCAGGAGAGTAATCTTGTGAAATCTCTTAATAACACAAAGGCCTCTGTTCCAGAACACCCCTTTGAAATGTTCTAGCTGTTGGAATTGCACTTACATCGTTGTGTAACTACTTCAATGTAAATGCAGATTTAAACATGGAAGAAATGGTTTAAACATGGAGTCCAGGCATTTATTTTGAACCTTGAAAAATTCACACTTTATAAATGAGGTGATCTGATATTAAAGTGTACAATTCACGTTCAGTAAATTTATTGGGGTATTTACCAAGAGCAACCACAGCTGCAGTCATGCAAAGTTTACTGCAGTCATTCAACAAAAAAAAAATACCATATGTTAAAGGTACAGGTATGGGATCCGTTATCCAGAAAGCTCAGAATTACAGAAAGGCGGTCTCCCATAGACTCCATTTTATCCAAATAATCTAAATTTTCAAAAGTGATTTTCCTTTTGCTCTGTAATAATAAAACAGCAGCGTTTAGTGATGTGCAGGTCAGGATTTCCCCCACCCGCACCTGACCCTTCACTTAACACGCCCGCATCCGTGCTTCCGCGTTGCTTTGATAGACCTGCCGATGAGTTCTAGTAGACTTTAGGTTTTAAGATCCAAATTATGGAAAGATTTGTTATCCGGAAAACCTCAGGTCCCGAGCATTCTGGATAACTGGTTCCATACCTGTACAAGTATGGGATCAGGTCCAGACTGGCAATCTGAGGATTGTGGCAAATGGTGGAGGGGCTGCTGTAAAATGCCATAAACAGTTACTCTTTAAGGGACTGTTTAGCCTTTGTCTACTTGAAATGCCAGGGCCTATGTCCAAGTCCAGTCTAGGCCTGCATTATTTGAAAATCTGTTATCCAGTAAGCTCTGAGTTACGGAAAGAACATTTCCCATAGCGTTTGTGGTAATAATTTTGAATTATATGCAGTTTTTTTAATTATTAACGGTTTGTTCAGTAGCTCTCCAGTTTGGAATTTTGTCAGCTATCTGACAAAAAAAAATAATAGAAGCCTCACATAGGAATAGTTTCTTGCCTTCTGGGGACAGTGACCTCCATTTTAAAACTGGAAAGAGAGTCGAAGAGGAAGGCAATATTCAAAAAATAAATAAGGACCAACTGAAAAGTTGTGATGCATATGCCATTCTATAATATACTAAAAGATAACATGAAAATGAATAACCCCTTTAACAAAGTTATGGGATCCGTTATCCGGAAATCCGTTATCCAGAAAGCTCCGAATTATGGAATGGCCATCTCCCATAGGCTCCATGTTATCAAAATAATCCACATTTTTAAAAATGATTTCCTTTTTCTCTGTAATAATTTAAACAGTCCCTTGTACTTGATCCCAACTAAGATATAATTAATCCTTATTGGAAGCAAAACCAGCCTATTGGGTTTATTTAATGTTTACATTATTTTCTAGTAGACTTAAGGTAGGAAGATCTAAATTACGGAAAGATCCAATATCTGGAAAAAACCCAGGACCCAAGCATCCTGGATAAAGGGTCCCAATACCTGTACTACCAACCAGTTCAGAACTGCAAAACTGTGGATAAATCTGACAGGAGAGTTGTTAGATGCATGGATTCCATATGCTTCAACATTCGTTTTAAAAACAGAGGTGTATGCACACACACTAGGATTGCCTTATAACAACCTGAAATTGCTGGATACTAGAATACAGTTGCCTCTTACATACATGTAACGGATTCTGATGACTGAAAAATATCTTTGCACTCTGAAGTTTATGGTCACTTTTAGAGAGTGCAGGCATTCCTGGTTGATAAACAGCCATTAAGCCAGGAGCCCTTAAAGTAGAACTAAAGTTTAAAGGGATACTGTCATGGAAAAACATGTTTTTTTCCCCAAAACACATCAGTTAATAGTGCTGCTCCAACAGATTTCTGCACTGAAATCCTGTTCTAAAAAAGAGCAAACAGATTTTTTTATATTCAATTTTGAAATCTGACATGGGGCTAGACATTTTGTCAGTTTCCCAGCTGCCCCAGTCATGTGACTTGTGCCTGCACTATAGGATGGAATTACTTTCTGGCAGGCTGTTATTTCTCCTACGTAATGTAACTGAATCAGTCTCAGTGGGACTTGGCTATTACTATTGAGTTCTGTTCTTAGATCTTCCAGGGAGCAGTTATCTTGTGTAAAGCTCTCCATAGACACAACAATTCTTCTTGCCGAACGACCGATTTTAGGGAAGACCGACCAATCCTTCGAAAATATCGTGCGGTTAGTGGGATTCGAACAATCGTACATCTTACGATTTTTCGGCCGACATCTGTCAGGAAATTGATCGGCCAGGTCGGCCCCAGTACAATCTATCTATGTTTGCAGGGCCAAGCAGGCAGCTCCCCTTTGTTTTCCTGGCAAATTGGTCTCTTTAGTTGATGGTAAATTCGTACGATCGTTACGAGAAAATCGTGGTTTCACGATGAGGATCTGATCTTTTAAAAATCTCCACTTCTATGGCCAGCTTTACGGAGCTGCTATCTCATTACCTTCCCATTTTTCTGTTGTTAGGCTGCTAGGGGGGGGGGGAAGGAGGGTGTGATATCACTCCAACTTGCAGTACAGCAGTAAAGAGTGATTGAAGTTTATCAGAGCACAAGTCACATGACTGGAGGCAGCACTATAAACATGTTTTCACATGACGGTATCCCTTTAACTAAAGAAGTAGCTAGAAATGTTTTACATTATGTTTTATGATTCTGTACCAGCCCAAGGGAACCACAGCCCTTTAGCAGTAAAGATTTGTGTCTCCAAAGATGCCCCAGTAGCTCCCCATATTCTTTTCTGTCGATTCCCTGCACATGCTCTGTGCTGCTGTCACTTACTGAGCTTAGGGACCCACTCACAATATACAGTAAACATAGAATAGAAAATAAATGGCCTTGCAGCATTTATAACAAAACAACCTCATTTTCTGATAGCTAATTGGTGACCCCCTGTGTCAAGCTCGAAGTCCTGGATCACTGCTGCTATTGACAAGCTGAAACTTTAGGCTGGTGCAATAAGTTCAGGATATCAAATATGACATTTTTAGCCATATTAATTTTTAGGGTTTACTCCGCCTTTAACTACAAGCCTAGATGAATAGGATTTGCTTCTCTATAATATCAGTGCACCTAGATCTTAAGGCAGCTATAAAAGCAATAACACTGCTGGTATAACAAATAATTGCCACATTCCCCAGCTTAGTAAAGCTGTCAATGTATCTAAACAGATAGAAAACATTTTAACAGAAATGTAAGCCATACATTAAAAAATCCACAGGAACGGTTGCTAAATGGGGGATCTTTCACCGATCTTTTCACCTTGAGAAGGTGCTGATCCGATTGTTTAGCTCTGGGGGCAAAAATTGCATTATAACTGCCCCTATGCAAGCCAGATATTGATTAGACACGTTTGATTTTCGCAACATGAAGATCTGCATGTTAATGCAGTTCATGGCCAGCTATTGGTCCAGTAGGCCTGTCAGTGGGCCCAATACAATTAAATCTGCCTGTATATGGCCACCTTAAGGCAGCCCAAAAATAAACAAAGAAGGTTGTGTTTTACATAAAAACCAGGTGCACACATTGATTTAGTTAAGTCTCTAGATTTCTTTTACTTAAAAAAAAGTAAATTATAAAGTTTGATCAATGTGCAGTTTCTTTGGGTTGTTCACTCTTTAAATGATATACTTATTTAAAAAAATATTCAGCTGTATACAAACCAGCTGGTGTGGAACTTTAAGAGCAGTGGTTCCATGTCACATGGTATTTATCCTGTTCTTATTTGGATTTAAGGTGTTAATTCTGATGGCACCACACCTATATATCTGTCAAGTGCAACATGTTGTTTCCTGCAAAGCACAAATCTCAGTCAGACACTCCTTCACAAAGTATCAGCTCATGAGCCATTAAATGGGGACGCATTTTTCCAGAAAGGGAACAATTTAAACACTTTTTAAAGAAGAGATGCACCAAACTGAAAAATTCAGCTGGGACCACAGAACGTTTTGCAAAATGTGGATTTAGTGGCAATTTTGTTCATATTATACATGCTTTGGATTTTATTCAAATTTGTATTTACAGATCTGGTGAATGTTTTGCAGAGGATTTGGTGTTTGGCTGAATTTTAAACTATCGATTCAATGCATCTCTTCGTTTTAAAGTGAAATGGTTATACTGCCCTTTCACTCCATACACACCCACACAATCATAACTTTACAAGTACTTCTTCTGGGGAATACAATATACACAATTTGGTAATTGTATATACACAATTTTGCCACTGCCCTGGACTTAGAAAAGGAGGGGCGTTACTGATGAACCCAGACATTAAAGGAGAAGGAAAGCTACGGAGGCATTTTATTGCCAATAGATTAGCTGCAATAGTGCAAGCTAGAATGCTATAATTGTTTAGGATAGAAGCTGCTGTATTAGCTTGGTGTGACATCACTTCCTGCCTGAGTCTCTCCCTGTTCACGTATAGCTCTGGACTCGGATTACAGCAGAGAAGGGGGGGGGAGAGGAGCAAACTGAGCATGCTCACGCCCGAGGCAAGGGGGTTTAAGACGAAGGCAGGAAGTCCATGTGTACACAATAGAAGGAAAGAAATGCAGTGTTTCTTTTGACAGAGGACTCAGAGCAGCATTACTTTGAGGGTATACTGGTATATTTATATAGACCTTTCTGATAAAGTTCACTTAGTTTTAACCTTTCCTTCTCCTTTAAGTAAAGGCTACAGGATATTTGTGGATTATGAGGCATAAGGTTGCGGACTATGGGAAGCAGAAAATCAACTTAAATGCAGGGTCTTAAAGCACCTAAAACAGCCCCAAGCAACTGAAAACTTAGCTGATAGTCACCACAATTTTTTTATAAACTGAAAAGAAATAAAGAGTTAACTGTAGGGCAACATAATCCTCTGGAAATAACTCATCCAGTGAACCTTAAAGGTTTCCTCAAATATATTTGTTGCATTCATGTGCTAAATGTACTGGCAAAGAAGAGCAGTCTGCCACAGTCCAGAGGTACTGGGAGTTGAAGTAGAACAATCTTCTAGACAGCCAAACAGTGGACATGCCACGTATATGCCGTGTCACCATCATTTTAGAGCTCTGCCAAAAACACATGCGCATAATAATAGCAGATCAAATATACAATAACATGGAGCAACCGGCCTCTGAGAATATCATTTGCACACCTGATACACAACTAATACTTGAGCTAAACGATATGCCAGCAATGTACTAAGGTAATAAAAGTAAGTATTGGTACTCCCTTCAAGCATACAAGGCATGATAAAGGGTGTGACTACTCACAAACAGGCATGAGTGCACAAAGTAAAGGCACAATGCAGACGTTTTAGAATGATTTTACCTGTGCAGTGAACTATTTGTTAGAAAAAAACTTCAAAACGGATATTAATCTCTAAAAAGATAGTGGCTAAGCTATCCAAAGTCAACAGACATGGGCCTTACCTGGTTGTTTAGGTTAATTTACATGCCACACTGGAATGCCACTTTTATCCTTTTTAGATCAGTTTATTTTCATATCATTAATAAAATAATAATTTCAAATGATACAAAAGGATAAAAGGAATGACATGTTAATGACTAAGGATCCAGTATGAAGACATAGGTGCGCATTTGTGAGCTCAATGTGCTCTGACTGCTATGTATATTATAGGCTCACAAGTATGGTTGCCACCTCTTCTGGAATAAAAATATCGGCCTTCCTATATATTTATCTTTTTTTCATATTAATAACATTGGGATCAACCATCATCTGTACCGGCCAGGTGGCAACCCTACTCACAAGACAGGCAGTCACTTATTGATCTTAACTGTCATGACAGCACAGAATTTCCCTAACCCTAAAGTATGTACACAGTCACAGAAAGGCAACCAAAGCTGACTTTTTGAAGGGGTACTTCACCTTTAACACATTTTTTCCAGTTCAATTGTTTTCACATTGTTATACCAGCAATAGGCTCTTTTTAATTTCTTTCTAGATTATATTTCTGGCGGGTAACTATTACTTTTTCTCCCACTGGAGTTTTAGTCTACCAATGCAGTCAGGCAGGCAGGCGCAGGTTCTCTTAACCGTTACAATGTGCTCGATTAAGTTGATACATTTTACATTAGCTTTAGATGAATAGGAACTAAAACATCAATTGTAACAGTTAACTCAAGGGACGTCTGCAGCAAAGTTTCAGGTTTTCTTCAACTAAAAGTAAACAATATGGGATATATTCAAAGAAGGAAAGTTTATCGCACTTAGTAAGCAAGTTCTCAATCTTTCAAGGAAAATGCATGAAAAGCTAGGTCTTAAGATGGCCATAGACGCATAGATAATATCATACAAAGCAAATTTTCGTACAATATTTTTTGCATGTTTGGTGGGAAAAGAGCCGACCGATATCAGCAGAAGACTTAGATATCGTTCATCTCATTGATCAGGCTGGATGGAAAATTTCGATCGGGTGCCTTTGTTCGTGCCATTGTTCGTGCTGAATTGTACGATTCAACTCTACACGTGTGTATTAAAACTAACTAACTTTCTTGGAAAGAATCTTAAAAAAAACTGAAATGCCTCAAATTTTTTGAGTTTATAGGTTTAAAATTTATGAGTTTACATATTCGAAAGAAAAAAAAAAATGACTTGATTTTTGCCTAGGACAACTCCCATTCACTTTTAGATGAACTCGCCAGCTTTTAGATGCCGATTTATTTTTACATTCAAGTTTTTCAATTCTTTTTGCTTATTAAATACCAGACATTCAAGTTTTTGAAAATATAATTTGAATTTGTGAGTTTTTGTGCAAAAAAAAAAAATGTGAACTGCAGCAAAAATTCAAGTTCGAACCTTGGTAAATCACCCTCTTACTGTATAGGGACTGGGAGAGAGTGCCTAGTTCAGCACCATACACCTCTGAAACAGTTTGTTTGGTCAGATCAAATGTGAGCGGCCACATTCTCAGAAAGGTCTGTATTACCAGCTCAAAAGAAAGAGTTACTGAAGATTTATGCAAATGGTTAAATAAAATAATTTTATTATATTTGAGATTCATTTTATTTCCAAACACAGTCAGTATGTACCCATGAAAATATAAGAGAACTGCTTTGCAGAATAATATCTACATTTAGCAAAAGAAAAAAAAAAAGTTTCCCGACACTGCAGTAAAGAATGTGTTAAGGCACTGGAAGAGCCACAAAGCCAGCCTATAACAATCCTACTGGGCCTCACACACTCCCAAGAAGAGCAGAACCACACTAGGACACACACTTGGATTAATTATTCTGTACTATTTAAAGGTCATTGCTTTCAAGACCAGAACAGATATTCTGCCCACAAGACACAAAAGGTGACAGTTTAGCATCGCAACCAACACAGCAAATAGAAGGCTGAAGTTCATGCTGCAACTTTCCCACAGAATTCAAACCATTAATAGTTAATCCTAAAACAAAGTTTTGCCGTATGAAAACTTCAAAGTCATAAAAGGAAAATTATACCCCCAAAACAATGTGGGTCTCCATAAAAAGATATTGCATAAAAGAGCTCATATGTAAAACCCTGCTTCATGAAAATAAACCATTTTCATAAAACTATGCTTTTTCAGTAGTACGTGCCATTGGGTAATCATAAATAGAAAATTGCCATTTTAAAAAATAAGGGCCGCCCCCTGGGATCCTAAGATTCACGGTGCACACAAACATACCAAACATGTTAGGTCACATGAGCCAATTAACAAGACACTTCTTCCTGTTACAGTTATAGTATTTCTGGTCAGGTGATCTCTGAGGCAGCACACAGACCATCGCATAATGGTGGCTCAAGGAAAGAGATGTAAAAGGGCAATATTTACTTAAATATATATACCAGTTTGGTAAAAGCCTTTAAAGGAGAAGGAAAGGTAAAAAAAACGAATAAAGTTCAATATATTGGCCACAAAGTGAAAAGCTACTTACAATAATCGTGTCTCTATATGTCTTTACCTTCAGCTGTATTCAAAGATTGATGTTAAAAATGTTGCTAAGTGCATGGAATACAGAAGACATTCCTCTCACAAACAAAATTGGCTCTATCAGGGCTTGCACATGAGCATATGAAATTTTGCAAGCCCTGCGCATGCACACATGATCACTTCCCCCAGGCAAGCAATGCTAATCTGGTCAGGGGGTACCAGGCATCGTCATCAGGGAGGTAATGGGGGAGCAATACATTTTGCGCATTTTTGTCAAGGTGGCGCAGGATGTGACATGACCAACATGGCGACTGCAAAGTTCGGAACGGGAAAAAACTTTAATGGCATGGCACAAGTTCTGGAAACCGAATTGGGTCATCAAACTATAGCGGTTCAGGAGGGGGGCGTCCAAGCAACAGTTTGAGAAAGGGATTAAAAATTACCTAATATGATAATTCATTTTGGGGGTATAGTTTTCCTTTAAGTTCTGTACATAGTTTATATATGCATTCACAATTTAAGATAGAAAATGCTGCTAGCTGGCAATAACAGGCATATTGTAATGGTGTGGGCATGTATCCCCAGAGGTCACAGTGGGCCTGTTAGGATTTGTGCGTAGGGGAACTTGGTTTGTGATCAAGCCATGAGACTTTTTTACGCTTAAATCGTTTTATACCAAGTGACAAGCATGTTCTTTCCTTTCATGCCCACTGCATTCAATTCAGCCCACACAGCATTGTGTGCCCTACAGTGTGTGCCCTATGACCCCCGAATCTTAAAGGAACTACAAAAATGAAAAGGCTTTGTAGGCATTTCAATATAATGTACCATCGCCTGGACTGGTAAAAATCTGCTTCAGTTTATTTGCATAATTACAGGGATTCCCCACGTGTAAAGTATTTTACAAGCAGCAATTCCTACACCAATGGACGGCAATGTATTTTCTCTTCAGAGAATATGACTGACTTTTTCAATAGATAATAGCAAACAGAGCCAGGGTCCTGCATCTATCAGTATTTGTATGTAAACTGTGTTGGTTTGTGTATACATACCCCCTTTTATTGTACAGCGCTGAAGAATATGTTGGTGCTTTGGAAATGATCGTAAATAACAATACCTATTATCATCATCCAAAACAAGTAACTGAAAACCTCAAAGAAGCAGTATACGGTCATTCAATAAATAGGGCTTATACTTTTTTGTGTGATGTTTAAATTAAGAATATGTATGTTTTTGAAGCAGAATATCACATTGAACTTCCTGTTTGTACAAGCACAATCCAAACAAATCACCAGTGCACGGAGAAGCCCTCTGTATTAACAGACCCTCCATTCCCACCAACTGCAACCTGTTGTCTGTTAGATAAGGAGTTGCTCATTACACAGAGAGCTTTTCAGTGGACTCCAATTCGTTTTGTTTGCACAAAGAGGAAGAAGATTGTGACTTTACTTTCAATTTCAGATTTTTTGTTGTTTTTTTGTTTAGCGCAAGAAACAAATTTCCTATTCATTAAAGTAATATCGAAACAGGATTTAAACTGCGTGTGTTTGGTTTTCCCTTTCACCTAGCTTTAGCAATATATATATATATATATATATATATATATATATATATATATATATATATATATATATATATATATATATATATATATATATATATATATATATATATATATATATATACATACAGTGGTGTGAAAAACTATTTGCCCCCTTCCTGATTTCTTATTCTTTTGCATGTTTGTCACACAAAATGTTTCTGATCATCAAACACATTTAACTATTAGTCAAAGATAACACAAGTAAACACAAAATGCAGTTTTTAAATGAGGGTTTTTATTATTTAGGGAGAAAAGAAATCCAAACCTGTGTGAAAAAGTAATTGCCCCCTGAACCTAATAACTGGTTGGGCCACCCTTAGCAGCAATAACTGCAATCAAGCATTTGCGATAACTTGCAACGAGTCTTTTACAGCGCTCTGGAGGAATTTTGGCCCACTCATCTTTGCAGAATTGTTGTAATTCAGCTTTATTTGAGGGTTTTCTAGCATGAACCGCCTTTTTAAGGTCATGCCACAACATCTCAATAGGATTCAGGTCAGGACTTTGACTAGGCCACTCCAAAGTCTTCATTTTGTTTTTCTTCAGCCATTCAGAGGTGGATTTGCTGGTGTGTTTTGAGTCATTGTCCTGCTGCAGCACCCAAGATCGCTTCAGCTTGAGTTGACGAACAGATGGCCGGACATTCTCCTTCAGGATTTTTTGGTAGACAGTAGAATTCATGTTCCATCTATCACAGCAAGTCTTCCAGGTCCTGAAGCAGCAAAACAACCCCAGACCATCACACTACCACCACCATATTTTACTGTTGGTATGATGTTCTTTTTCTGAAATGCTGTGTTACTTTTACGCCAGATGTAACGGGACGC
The DNA here is from genome assembly GCF_017654675.1 of Xenopus laevis. NCBI lineage: Eukaryota > Metazoa > Chordata > Amphibia > Anura > Pipidae > Xenopus > Xenopus laevis. Next base: position 42,636,990 of record NC_054376.1, on the reverse strand, counting down.
GCACCTTCCAAAAAGTTCAACTTTTGTCTCGTCGGTCCACAAGGTATTTTCCCAAAAGTCTTGGCAATCATTGAGATGTTTTTTAGCAAAATTGAGATGAGCCTTAATGTTCTTTTTGCTTAAAAGTGGTTTGCGCCTTGGAAATCTGCCATGCAGGCCGTTTTTGCCCAGTCTCTTTCTTATGGTGGAGTCGTGAACACTAACCTTAATTGAGGCAAGTGAGGCCTGCAGTTCTTTAGATGTTGTCCTGGGGTCTTTTGTGGCCTCTCCGATGAGTTGTCTCTGCGCTCTTGGGGTAATTTTGGTCGGCCGGCCACTCCTGGGAAGGTTCACCACTGTTCCATGTTTTTGCCATTTGTGGATAATGGCTCTCACTGTGGTTCGCTGGAGTCCCAAAGCTTTAGAAATGGCTTTATAACCTTTGAAATTGAACTCAGGTGTGATTTTTTAAACAAGGGGGGCAATCACTTTTTCACACAGGCCTATGTAGATTTGGAGTTTTTTTTCTCCCTTAATAACGTAAACCTTCATTTAAAAACTGCATTTTGTGTTCAATTATGTTATCTTTGACTAATAGTTAACGGTTTTTGATGAGCAGAAACATTTAAGTGTGACAAACATGCAAAAGAATAAGAAATCAGGAAGGGGGCAAATAGTTTTTCACACCACTGTATATATATATATATATATATATATAAAACTAATTTGCTATGTTCAATGAGGATATGGTCATTGGGGGGAACTTTTGCACGTAAACAAATAATTCAATGAAGCAGCATGACTACCGCTGGTCTTATAAACAAATACATAAGTGGGAAAATAAGTATACTGTAATTTCTTTGCGGAGTAATATAAGTTATTTGCTTTACTGAGCTCTGACGGAAAACAAATTAATTTCTGATTTAAGGTGCATCTGTTTTTTTTGAAACATATCATCAATGAGCCCAAAGCAAAATAAGGCTGAAATTGTGTTAAAAGTCCTTTAAGTGTTTTTCAGATTGCATGGTTCATGTAGAGGCCTTGTTTAGTCTGTGGTGCAGTCCCCTGCAATACATTTCTGGGAAGCAATGCACACTGTGTATGGCTTAAAACCATGAGCCTGTTTGCTACAAACTAAAATGTTGATTCCTTACTAGCAGAGAACATACTTAGCTAAAAGCAATGGTATAGAAATTCATCCAGTAGGCTACCATTGACATTTAGGGGTGATCGCCGCCTCAAGAAAATTAATCAGTAGCAACCCACCATGGGTCTTGACTGTCTTATTCTTTATTAACAGAGATTTCTGAAATATAAACATGAAGAACTTACAGAATTGTCCATGCTAGCTAACTATGCCACTTCTGTTATTTGAAGAATGTGAAGGAAATTACATCAAAATATTTCAGGGAAAACAATTTAATCCACAGACTATGGAATGTCACTAAAGCACACGCAATGTAAATTGTTACAGATATTTCATACACAGGGATAGAACAAGAGTACACCGACAACCCTTATAATAGTTATAAAACACCAATTTCAATTAAAAAAATTTAAGTAAAGCTATACTTTACTAAAAGTTATATGCTTAGTGCAATAAGCTATCTGTTGGCATTCAATCAGCATATATCAATATCGAGTCTATACAATCAGTGGGTAGTGATAGCAGGTATAGTAGGGAGAGGATAATAGTAACTCTGGGAAGTGACTGTGACTGTGGGATAGCAGGTATAGTAGGGAGAGATGGTGCCTATAATAACAGTGGGATAATAGTAACTCTGGGAAGGGACTGTGGCATTGCAGGTATAGTAGGGAGAGATGGTGCCTATAGTAGCAGTGGGGATAATAGTCTCTGGGAAGGGGCTGTGGGATAGCAGGTATAGTAGGGAGAGATGGTGCCTATAGTAGCAGTGGGATATTCGCCTCTAGGAAGGGACTGTGACTGTGGGATAGCAGGTATAGTAGGGAGAGATGGTGTCTATAGTAGCAGTGGGATAATAGTAACTCTGGGAAGGGATTGTGGCTGTGAGATAGCAGGTATAGTAGAATGACCTCTAATGAACAGAGCCCTCTTCCACCAATACTTCGGGGTTCTGGGAGTCATCCAACAACATGCCAGAAGGAAGATAATTTCCCAAGTCACCCATGGCAGACAATTCACCAACATGGGTTAATCCCGCCTATCAGGTCACTGGACAGGAAAGAGTTAACGATCGGTATAAATACCTTGCTCCTCCCAGCAATCCTCGTCTTTTTTCCTGTCCAGGTCACGACAGGCTGCTACAGACTGCTACAGGCTGCTACAGATGGCTAAAAGGCTGCTAAGCTTACCATACCAGAGTGGGTCTCTCTCTCTCTCTCTCTCTCCCCTCTGATGCCTCCAAGTGCACCCTATACGGGTTGTGGTGAGAAGAACCCGTTGGGCAGGGTTGTGTGCTGGAGCTGCTGTAAGAATTCCCTCCTAAAGGTAGAGAGGAGGATGAAGCAGTCCAGAGGATCAGCCGTTTCAGATGGATTCGAGGCTGGGTAAAGTGTTTTGTTCCATGGAAGAGCACACGCGCCAATACTGACGCGGACGCGCGTCGAGTACGGACGCGGAAGCGCGTGTAAGACGCGCGCCTGAGTTGACGCGAACGGAGTGACGCGTGCCGGAAGTGACGCACGCGGAAGACGCGCGCTCAAAGAAGACGCGCGCCCGGAAATGGACGCGCGTGCCCGGAAGTGACGCGCGACCGGACTGACGCGCGGGAAAACGGCGTCAGGAAGTGACGCAATAAGAAGACGCTGGCAGTGTGTGCAAGGCTGGCGTTTTGGCTGGATGTGTTAGTACACTTCGCCGGAAGTTGGAGAGCGTTGGTTCACTCGGCTACAGACTGTGAGTGCCTTTCCAGTGGAATCTTGCTTTTGTAATTGAATTTATGCTTATGGAATAATGTGTTACAGGTTACTATGGATCAGCCTGGCTCTGGAAAAGGATCTCAGCCCAAAGGTCCTAGGTAAGCTGGCTGTGGATATATGTCGAAAAAGCCTTGGTCATAGCCATAATTCCGTATTGGCCGAGACGCCCTTGGTTTCCGCTCCTGCAGAGTTTGGCAGTGGAGCCACCTCTGAGACTGCCTCTTCAGCCGGATTTGTTATCCCAGGGCCCAGTGGTCTACGAGGGAGTGGATTCCCTGTCACTGACGGCATGGAAATTGAAAGGCAGAGGCTAGCAGAATATGGTTTCCAGGAAGATCTGGTGAATTTCTTATTGAAGGCTCGGAGGGCTTCTACCTCGGCTCAATATTACAGGGTCTGGAAGTGTTTCGCAGAATTTGCAGTACAACACAAGTTTGACCCAAAAGATCCTACTGTCCAACAGGTGATTCAGTTCCTGTTTGTGGGTTTCCAGAGAAAACTTAGCACAAGCACCCTGCGAGGTCAAGTCTCCGCATTATCTGCATTGTGTGGTCATTCCTGGGCGGAGGAGCCTCTGGTTAACCGGTTCTTCAACGCAATGAGAAGGGTGTGTTCTTTCAAGAAATCCAGAGTTCCACCATGGGACCTTACGATTGTCTTACGAGCCTTAATGTCTTCACCTTTTGAGCCTTTGCGGAAAGCCTCGGACTGGCATGCGACGTTGAAAGTCCTGTTTCTGGTCGCTATTACCTCAGCTTGCAGGGTTGGTGAGATTTCTGCTTTGTCAGCAAAAGAGCCAGACACAGTTGTCTATCCGGACAAAGTGATTATGAGACCATCTTTTGAGTTTCTTCCAAAAGTAATCTCCCAATTTCATGCCGATTTGGAAATTACACTACCTTCTTTCTGCCCGTCTCCAAAGTCTAACAAGGAGCGAGAATGGCATACTTTGGACTTGGTGAGGGCCGTTTCGCATTATCTGACGCGAACGAAGGATTGGCGAAAATCTGACAAGTTATTCCTGATTCCGAGAGGCCCTAGAAAGGGTATGGCACCAGCTAAATCTACAATTGGCCGCTGGATTGTCTCCTGCATTGCTCTAGCTTATCGGTTGACAGGCAATGAGATTCCTAAGGACCTGAGGGCTCACTCTACAAGAGCCATGGCTACTTCCTGGGCGGCGGAAGCCAAGGCCCCGCCAGACCTCATCTGCAAGGCTGCGAGGTGGACATCTTCTTGTACCTTCATTCGTCATTACAGACTGAATGTGATGTTGTCTCAAGATGCAAAGTTTGGAAGAAAGATTTTGCAATCTGTTGTTCATGCTAAATAAAGTTTTTTGGTTGATCGATAATGGTCCCTCCCTTCTTTAAGCTTGGGGAAATCCCATGTTGGTGAATTGTCTGCCATGGGTGACTTGGGAAATATTGAAATTTTTTCATACTCACCGTAATTTCTATTTCCAAGTCACTTCCATGGCAGCATTCACCAACTTCCCTCCCTTCTTCTGGAGCTTGTTACTAGACGAGGATTGCTGGGAGGAGCAAGGTATTTATACCGATCGTTAACTCTTTCCTGTCCAGTGACCTGATAGGCGGGATTAACCCATGTTGGTGAATGCTGCCATGGAAGTGACTTGGAAATAGAAATTACGGTGAGTATGAAAAAATTTCTATATTTTATTAACACATATTTATAACTTATAAACCCACATATTCCACAGCACTGTGCAATTAATGTAGTGTATACACTGAACATATAGATTACATACAAAAACCAACCTATAGTTATTTGTGGCATTGTCACTCCTGTCCTGTATTGTGCTTCCTCCCCACAAAGTCTGTCTAACCTCAGGCCCTAACACTGCTAAACACAAAGGGGCAAATTTACTAAAGGACAAAGTGACTAACGTGGGCAAAAATTCATTGTCATTTCGGTACTTCACTGATTTACGAACGGTCCCTAGCGTAACTTCACTAGCGAAGGAGATCAACTCTAGCGGTACTTCGCTCCCTAACACCTGGCAAATTTGCTCTCTGGCGAATGTACGTACCTACGCAAATTCACTAAGATGTGGATTTTACTGAACGTTACCTCTTGTGCCAGACTTGCCTTCGCCACCTCAGACCAGGCGAAGTACAATAGAATAGATCGGAGTTTCTAAAAAAAAAATAGTTGAGAAAAATTTTCTAAGTCCCAAAAAACGTTGGCGTCTTTTCTTTTTTCAGGGTGATAGGCTAAAAAAGAGCATACTTTTTTTTGGGGGTAACTGGCTTCCCCCCTACATTTCCTAACATATGGCACATAAACTATACACTGGGCTCACATGTAGGGCAAAATAACAACTTTATTTTAATTTATTAAGGTTTCCCAGGCTTGTGTAGTGTAATGTATTTGCTGCAACCTATAAGTCCATTGAACTTTAACTTCCCACCGTATGCAAATTAGCCAACGCTAGCGCAACCTCACTTCGCTTGGTGCAGTAACGCTAGCGCAAATTCGCCAGCGTTCAGCGCCCTGGACGCAACTTCAGAATTTAGTGAATTAGCATTGTCCTGGTGAATCTACTCCTGGCGAAGTGTTGCGCTGTGAGCGAGGCCGTTGCTGGTGAATTTTTGGAGGTTAGTGAATTTGCCCCAAAGGCGTTTGAATGGTTATGACACGATAATCTGCAGGTGAAATGATGCTAACGGAGAAGTAATGCTGATGCTTGTTACAAACAAAAACATTGTCTTGTATGTTGGCACCATTCCTGAATCACGGTAGCTGTGTAAATACAATAACATGCAGCAGCCGTTGGCCGCATGACTGGATCTTATGACTGGCACAAAATACATCAGACACTACCAGCTGCTTTCCTTAAAGTTGAATAAATCAAAATCACATATTGGTCCATATAACGAGTCAGTCAGTGCATTCCTCCCCAAACACTCACTATGACCGAGTCCATCAACATGTTGTGTTTTTTTTCTCTCTTTCTTTCTTTCTTTTTCTCTTTCTTTCTTTCTTTCTTTCTTTCTTTCTTTCCAAAGTGACGACAATCCCAGCATTATTCTTGCATGTGAACATTCTCCCTTATTCAGTCATGTCATATTTATAGCAGAAATCCAATGTATGAATTATTAGTAAAAGGTGTGTCGCCCCCTTAAAGGTGGTGTTCACCTTCCAAACACTTTTTTTTTTTTTAGTTCAATTGTTTTCAGATTGTTCACCAGAAATAAATTCTTTCTTCATTTAAATCTCCATTTTATATTTTTTACTGTTTTTCCAAAATCTATGTTTAAAGTTTAATGTTCACTGGTGTTTGAGTCTGGCAGCTCAGTAATTCAGAAGCAGACTCTAAACTGTTACAATTTTGCAACATCTCATTGATACAATTAGTTGATACATTTCTCTGGACTATAAGCAACTATTGTATCAATTCTAACAGCTGCCTTTAATGAAACTCAAAGATAACAAATGTATCAACTAAATGTATCAATTTAGAACAGTTTACAGAGCTGCTTTAGAAGGGTGAAAAATTACACTTTACAATTAAATATTAGAAAAACAGTCATACATAGAAAATAAGAAGTAATTGGAAAAAGTCTTTATTCATTGCAAACAATCTAAAACCAACTGAACTGAAAAAAGTGTTGGAAGATAAATAACCCCTTTAAATAGCAGGATGTGAAGAAATGGGGGGGGGGGGGGTCCTGATCATTGTAGTAATGGTAAAAAGGACATCTAAAGAAAATAGATGGTTTTCCTGTTTAACTTGTTATCAGCCAATCAGAACCATTCCCCATTTTGGTCAATGGCATAGAAACAGTATAACAATGGAGCTGATTTTTGTCTGAAGGAGGGGGGAAGCAGAGGAAGAGAAGGTTTAGAAAAGGAAGAGGGAAGGAAGTATAACCTGTGGGCACATTTTGAAAGATCTCTGTATAATTTCCTGTCTCTGGGCTAGATAATCTGATTAAATGGTTTCATCTCTGGGAACCTTGGTTGCATCATTTTACCTGGCTGTGGTAAATTGCGGACTCTACAATTCTCACAACACTATACGGATAATATTGCGGAATTTGCACTCATGAATTACTAATAAAATATATTTGTCCCCTTATCCTATCCAGGTTGTAAGCAGAGCAATTATTACCAAGTTTATATTAGCTGGGCAATAAATCCGTTTACTATACAGAGAAACGTACAAGTCACAGTAACGACCAGGCAGGCCACCAGTTTAGTAAGAAATATTGCTGGGGAGTTGTATACAACAGGACCTCACAACAAACCTGCTGCTTCTGCAGCATTCAGTATTAGGTATTTTGGCCAAGGCAGCTGATGGAAAGATGAACGAAATCAGCTGCTGTAAATCCTATTTCCAAGCCGATCTATAATGCACTGCAGTGACAAAAGGGCAGATTGACAGTTGTGACTCTGAGGAAGCCCTGCTAAAGAAAAGTATGTTGTGTAGTATGTCCAACCCAAGCACTTATCTATAATCCCTTTGTCTATTGAGTGCTGCTGGGAGTTGTAGTCCACAAAATTAAAAGCCAGACTGCTGGGGGGCTGTATTCATACAAAACAATTGTAATTTTTCTCAAGGTTATTAAATGACATTGCTTAACTGAATTGTTGTAGCTCTGGCTATTTTGCTTATGCAAGTATATATGTAATCCTTTAATAATAAAGGCATTAGGGGAATTTGCCTAACAAAACTCTTCCTTAAAGGAACAGGTAAAGTTTCTGTATTGTGTTAGCCAGTAAAAATGTTACAGGGCAACCCTTTTGAAATAAAAAATAACAAAAATGGTATAAAGGTGATACCTTTATTGGCTAATATAATCGTAGCAAGCGTTCAGAACATTTACTTCCTTTTTCAAGCTGATTACAATGAAGCCATGTTCCTGTGCTTAAAGAAACAGTAACACCAAAAAATGAAAATCTTGTAAAGCAATAGAAAATATAACGTACAGATGTGCTGCATTGCTACAACTGGTGTGTTTGCTTCAGAAACACTACAATAGTTTATATAAATAAGTTGATTTATAGCCATGGGGGCAGCCAAAGCTGAAAAAGGAGAAAAGGCACAGGATACATAACAGAAACTCTGTAGGATACAATGGGATTCTTCACAGCTTATCCGTTATCTACCATGTATCCTGTGCTTCATTGGCTGCCCCCATGGCTACACTGCAGCTTTTAACTATAGTAAAGTTTTTGAAGCAAACACACCAGTTTTAGCAGTGCAGGGCAACACTACATTATATTGGCATGCCTTTAAAACACTAATTTTTTGGTGTTGCTGTTCCTTTAATGTTTCTGCTCTGATGCAGATTGAAACACTAAGCGGGTTATTTATCAAAATCTGAATTTTTCAGATTTTTTTTTTAAATAAAACAAGTACGACTAAACTAGAAATCACGATTTCACCTTATTTATTTTAAAAAAAGCTTGATTTAATCAGTTTGGGTAAAAACTCAATAAAAGCATGCAAAAACCCAAATCGTATGTTTTTTTGGGAGTTTTTTCCCCAGTTTGCTTAATTTTTCCTTGGAAAGCCTGAATTTTTTTAGATTTTTGCCCGGAAAGGGCGGATTTTCCGGGCAGAACACAGAAACTTCAAAATAGGATAGGGACCTCTGCCATAGACTTATACACAACCTCAGCAGGTCTCAGATGGCGGATTTTCGGATTTGGCCTTTTAGCACCATACATTTACTAAATCTTGAAAAATTCAAGTTCAAATAAAAAAAAAAAATAGAGTTTTGCCCCAAAAAGCCCGACCGGGATTTAGTAAATAACCCCTAAATATTTAAAGGGGTGATTCACCTTTCTGTTAACTTTTTGTATGTTATAGAACGGCCTATTCTAAACAACTTTTTAATTGGTTGTCATTACATTTTTTTTTATTGTTTTTTAATTATTTGTCTTTTTCTTCTGACTCTTTCCAGCTGACCCCCATCTAAAAAAAAAAGGCTCCTTAAGGTTACAACTTTAACGTTATTGCTACTTTTTATTACTTGTCTTTCTACTCAGGCCCTCTCCTGTTCATTTTCCAGTCCCTTTTTCAAATCAGTGCATGGTTGCTAGGATAATTTGCACCCTGGCAACTAGATTGCTGAAAATGCAAACTGGGGAGCCGCAGGATAAAAAGCGAAATAGCTCAGAAACTACAAATAATATAAAATGAAAACCAATTGCACATTGTCTCTGAATATTACTCTCTACGCCATACTAAAAGTTCATTTAAAAGTGAACGACCCCTTTAAGCAAGTGATCAGCAAACTACAATTCCAGCGTGACAGCCTGTGTCCTAACTACAATTCCCAGCAAGCTCTGCTGCACAACAAGCAGTTTAAACGTTTCTACAGACTGGGAATGATTGCCATTGTTAAATAAAGTTAAACTGTATATAAATATAGGGTTTCTCGCTTAAATCAATCGTGGCTTAGATGAAAATTAGGCATTTTAGAGTGTAAGCTCAAATAATACAGATGTATGATGTAGCAGCGGTGTTAAAGTGTCTGTGCAAAACGTAACCAAACAAAACTCGGTTAGGCAGTGAGGGTTTATGTAATTTGCGGGGGACCGGGCCAAATGGTATAACCATAATGTCGGTTCAGTTCGTGTGTGTAAAGGAATGAACACAAATAAGTGTAACACTGTTTACCCCTGCGCACAATTGACTGCCCCGAGTATAACCAAACATCGCCAGCTACTGTCTCCGAGCCGCTTCCCCCCCCCTACAATGCAGACTTGCAAAGGTCCCAGTGCCCCCTCCCCCACAACCCCGGGGCCCCTCACCTCCTTCTTTAGCCAACAAGTGCGTCCCGGTGGTCGAACATCCCTAGCAAAGGGTCCCGCTTGCACGTCAGATCCCCCCACAAAAAGGCTTCAAGTATCCGCAGGGAGAAAGCACACAATAGCACTCACTCGCTTGCACCTCCACTTCCCTCACTGTATCACTTTCCGCTCATACCGCACTCAGGACTGTAACATACTTTGTGGCGCATGCGTGCTGCAGACCAGGATTCTAGTCGATGAGCGACGCCTCTCCGGGATTGGCTGTTCGGCACGTCAATCCTGTGCTTCCTCGCTGGCAGGATGACGTCAACAGCGAAGAAGAAACTTTCACTAAGCGCTACTCGTGTGCATGTGAGCAGAGTTGCGGAGAAATGACAAGCCATAGAAAACAGCAGCATTCGCTTGGAATCGTATATTCCACAGGCACAACTACTGCCTCTATAATGAATTATCAGTGACTGCCTGCCATATGCTCCTGAGCTAAATCCTTTGACCTTTGCGCAGGTGCAGAGACTTTGCGCAGACATTGCACTCACACTTTGTAGTACTGAATATAATAGAACCTGTTTGCTCTTTTTAAAAATGGATTTTAGTGCAGAATTCTGCTGGAGCAGCACTATTAACTGATGCTTTTTGAAAAAAAAAAAAACATGTTTTCCCATGACAGTATCCCTTTAATAAAGAAGTTGAAAAGGAAAAGACCAAGTACAGAGCCCTCTACTCCACGAACAACACTGGTCCAGGGCCAGTGCCTTGGGCAATCCGGTTGGCAAAGCCCCCCCCCCCATGCGTGTGCATTCACATTTGGAGAGGGGTGAGAGACGGAGGGGCAAGCGACGGGAGCAAGGGAGGGACAGCGACTAGGGTTGCCACCTTTTCTGGAACAAAAATACCGGCCTTCCTATATTCTTGCCATTTTTTCCTAATAATAACATTGGCATCAAGCATCATTTATACCGGCCAGGCCGGACAAATACCAGCCATCTGGCAACCCTAACAGCGATGGAGGGGAGGGTGTAAGGAGGGAAGGAGAGTAAGGCTGAGAGGTAGCTGTCTAGCGCCCCCCTATTATTGCACCCTAGGCAGCTGCCTTTTCTGCCTACCCCTACTTCTAGCCCTGCACAGGTCCAATCAGAAAATGTTCCATTTACCACCACTCTTTGTGATCTATCTTTTAGCCAGTTCCCTATACAGGTACAAATACTATGTACTGAGCCAACATTCCTTAATTTAGCCAATAACCTTCTGTGTGGTCTCAAATGCTTTAGCAAAGTCTAATGCTTTAGCAAAGTCTAAAGTAGATCACATCCACTGCCATTCCAGAATCAAGGTCCCTGCTAACCGTCTCATAAAAGGAAATTAAATTAGTCTTGATCTATTATGCATAAATCATGCTGCACACACTCATAGTATTATTTTCAATGAAGTCAAGTATTGTATCCCTTATTACCCCTTCAAAAAGCTCTCCTACCACTGGCATCATACTAACAGGCCGATAGTTTTGAGGCTGAAGGTGGCCATACACTGAGAGATCCGCTCGTTTGGCGATGTCGCCAAACGAGCGGATCTCTCCCCGATATCTCTCCCCAATATCGGGCTGATCCGATCGTGGGCCCTAGGGCCCAACGATCGGATCCTAACGAATAGCAATGGGCGGTCAGATCGCGGGACTGCATCAACGAATAGATGAGGCCGCGATCCAATGGGATTTTATGTCCCATCTGATCGAGATCTGGCCGAAACTCGATTGGTGAAGCCCGTCGGGGGCCCCATACTCGGGCCAATAAGCTGCCGACACGGTCTGTCGGCAGCTTTTATCGGCCCGTGTATGGCCACCTTGAGAACGGGATCCCTTTCTGAATAGCATTAGCAATTCACCAGTTTGGCAATCACAGAGCTAAGCTCTCTAAGTACCCTGGGATGAATACCATCCGGTCCCAGACCTTTGTTTATCTTAACATATTCTAGTCTCTTTTTAATTCCCTTGTGCATGAACCATGCATCATTAGTTTCATTACTAGAATTTTTGAGCTGTTTTGTGAATGTTTTGAGCTGCTCGCAAATGTAAAATTATTAGCTGGCAAATATTACATCGCTAAGAAAAGGTTAGCATTAACACCTGCTCTGGCGTTTCGTTATACATTTAGTTGCAAAATTCGCTTTGCGATTGGAAAAGTTTATTACATACATTGTGAATGTTCTCAAAAGTAATTTGGCCACAAACAAGTCATTGAGGTCTGTAATCGGTCAAAAAGGACTCAAATATGGTCGCTAACATTCACAATGGTCTTTTACGCTAGTGAAACATATTACATTCCCCTATTAAAGAGGTGGTTTATCTTTAATTTAAATTTTAGCATGTTGCAGAATGGCTAATTCTAAGCAACTCTTCAATTGACCTCATTATTTTTTGTAGTGTTTTGTATATTTGCCTTTTTTCTTCTGACTCTTTCCAGCTATCAAATTGAGGTCACTGACTAGATCTAAAAACAAATGTTCTGTAAGGCTATGAATGTTATTGTTATGTTTTATTACTCATCTATTCAGGCCCTCTCCTATTCATATGCCAGTATCTTATTCGATCTTGTGCATGATTACTAGGATAATTTAGACCCTAGTAACCAGATTGCTGAATTCAAAACAGAGAGCTGCTGAATAAAAAGCTAAAAAAAACTAAAAAAAAACATAAAAAAAATTAAAACCAACTGCAAATTGTCTCAGGGGAAGTTGCTATACAATGTGGTTCTAATCAGGTTTTTTTTTTTCAATTTTGAATTTCTGTTCTCCATACATGAAGAGTTAGCTTACCTTTTGCTGACATAAGTAGGAGTCTAGCAACCAGATAGCAAGATAACAATTGTTAAATTATATACAGTTTTAGGCCATGATTCCCAGGAAGTTACAAAAGTTCAAACTCACATGTCCATGTCCTAACGGTCACTATTCCTGTTACGTAGGCACTCCCACACACTGGTCTCCAATCCAGTCAGTACTATATTCACAGGGTTTGGTAGATGGGAAGAATGTCCCACAGTCAGAAGTTAAAACCAAGAAGACTTCATTTTGTAGTTTTTAAAATCACAAACAGGCATCAATTAGTAGATGTACTTCCTAGGAATAGTATAGGAATAGTACACAAAGGCAAAATGACTCTCTCAATGTTGTTTGACTGCTTAGGCCTTAAACAGGTCATTCCAGGGCATGGAGTAGTAGCCTAAGGCAATGTACTGACTGTTTCTTTGGAGATATCCCTCTATTTATCTCTCTGACTATCATGACTGAGTAAACACATGCTTTTTTTATCCAACAGCATGTAAGAATAGTTGCAAAGAAAATAAATATAACCCCTTTTGTGAGGCAAAATCACCATGGCTAGATATTATACTTTGTGAACAGATTAAAGGAAAACTATAAACCCTTAAAATGAATACCTGAGCAACCGATTATACAGTTTATATCAAATTAAGTGGCATAGTTAAGGATCTTATCAACCTGGAATATATATTTAAGTAAATATTGCCCTTTTACATCTCTTGCCTTGATCCTCCATTTTGTGATGGTCTCTGTGCTGCTTCAGAGATCACCTGACCAGAAATACTGCAGCTCTAACTGTAACAGGTGGAAGCAAAAGACAGAACTCTGTCTGTTAATTGGCTCATGTGACCTAACATGTATGGTTTGTTTGGTATGTCTGTGTACATCGTGAATCATACGATCCCAGAGGGCGGCCCTTAGTTTTTTAAAATGGCAGTTTTCAATTTATGATTACCCAGTGGCACATACTACTAAAAAAGTATATTATTATGAAAATGGTTTATTTACATGAACCAGGGTTTTACATATAAGCTGTTTTATGCAATATACTTTTATAGAGACCTACATTGTTGAAGGGTATAGTTTTCCTTTAAAGGGGTTGTTCACCTTTAAGTTAACTTTTAGTACGACGTAGATAGTGATATTCTAAGACAATTTGTAATTGGTTTTAATTCTATATTATTTGTGGTTTTTGAGTTATTTAGCTTTTTATTAAGCAGCTCTCCAGTTTGCAATTCGGCAATCTAGTTGCTAGGGTTCAATTACCCTAGCAACCATACATTGATTTGAATAAGAAACTGGAATATTAATAGGAGTAGAAAGTTGAATTATAAAAAGTAGCAGTAACAATAAATATATAACCTTGCACAAAATTTGTTTTTTAGATGGGTCAGTGACCCCCATCTGAAAGTTGTAAACAGTCAGAGAAAGGACCAACTGAATAGTTGGGTCTTGGGTATGAATCCAACCAGAGCATTATTTTAACAAAGTTATCTTTTCCCGTGTTTGTGCGCATTTCCTCCAGGTGTAACAATTTTCTCACTTATGTTAAAAACATACAGATAGGCTAACTGGTTCCTTGTGAACTGACTTTAGTGTGTGTATGTGTAGAGGGGAAACGTGCCAAAGCCTGGGTATTCATTGCTTTGGTTTGGAGCAGATTGTTTTGCTTTTTATGTATATTGTATTATGTTTCTTTTCTTATTGCTCATTATTGCTGTTCTGTTTTGTTATAGCACTGTTTAGTTTTTATGCTCTGCCGGTGGCGGAGAATTTCCCAGGTAGCCTGCGTTTTGAGAGAAGGATACAGAAAAGGTAAGGGTGGTGCTGGGAGTCAGTTTACCTGACAGTCGAAGGAGTAGGTACAGAAGTCTTACAGGAGTATTATTATCCATTTTTATATAGTGTATTATTAGCCTTTTTTTTAATATAGTGCCACCATATTTTGCAGTGCTTGCAAATTAAAGGAAAACTATACCCACCAAACAATGTAGGTCTCTATTAAAAGATACTGAGTAAAACATGTAAATGAACCATTATCATAATAATATACTTTTTTAGTAGTATGTGCCATTGGGTAATCATAAATAGAAAATTGCGATTTAAAAAAATAAGGGCCGCCCCCTGAGATCGTACGATTCACTGTGCACACATACAAACCACATGTAAGGTCACATGAGCCAATTAACAGACAGAGTTCTGCCTTTTGCTTCCTCACTTCTTACTGTTACAGTTAGAGTTGTAGTATTTCTGGTCAGGTGATCTCTGAGGCAGCACAGATAGAGTCACAAAATGGTGGATCAAGGCAAGAGATGTAAAAGGGCAATATTTATGTAAATATATATTCCAGTTTGGTAAGATTCTTTAATATGTCACTGAATAAGATATAAACTATCTGTTGCTTAAGTATTCATTTTGGGGGTATAGTTTTCCTTTAAGGTCCAGACAATGTTAGAAACAAGGGTAGTCCTCCAAGTCACGATATTATAAAACCTTATTTCTAGTTTCTTGAAAAAGACGATCAGACACCAGTAGAAACACATTCCCAATAACCTGACACGTTTCATGCCTGGCACTTCATTAGAGTTTCTCTAATGTTGACTGATCTATGGGGTTTTTTTTTAATCTGATAATAATGTTATTTCATTTTTAAATATTGTGATTTGGAGGACTACCCCTTTTTTTCTAACATTGTCTGATGGGCTGTTGAGGGATGCCAAAATTGGAAGTGGTTAGTGATGGGCGAATTTGTGCCATTTTGCTTCGCCGAAAAATTTGCGAATTTCGTGCAAAATTCGCAAAACGGCGAAAAATTTGCGAAACGAGACGCCGGCGCCCGTTTTTTTCAACAACGGCGAATTTTTTTTTGACGCCGGCGAATTTTTTCTGGGGAATTTTCGCTGGTGTTTTGCAAAATTCGCCGCAAATTTGTGCCTGGCGAATATATTCGCCCATCACTAGAAGTGGGTATCCAAGACACAGTATGACCATATCCCTTTTGTATTTATGCACACTATAGTCAGTTTTACTAGAGCCAATTACCTGCTTATATTGTGTCAGAGAAAACTAGAGCACCCAACAAAAACTCACAAAAGCACAGAACACATAAACAATATTGGCAAATAGCATAGGAAGTAGCACTGGAGGTATGGAGGCATCTGGTGAAGGCATATGAGCCATACATGCGCTAACACCAGAGTGCCGCCTCATAGACCAGGCTTTTTGCATGAATTCCACCAAAAAGTACTGTTTTGAAAGAGTGTTTTGAGGCAAATGAACTTATATGAAAAAGCACTGACTCCAGACAGGGTATGGTTATGTCCTACTATCTCCAGGCTTTGGGCTAGCTGAGAGCAGAAGTGTGTGCACTGTGCGAACTATTAACTGATCAATAAATTAAGAAAAACTGTCTTACAGAAGCAAATGGTAGGAAAAATTAGTAGGCCACAATGGGTCAGTGATTGATGGAAATGATTGATTGTTCTCTGTAAGCATTATAGAATATTTTGTTGCTGTGTAAATAAAATATAGTTATAAGGGACATTGAGTTCCAGTGAATAGAGATGCAATGTTTGGTCCATCTAGCATTTGTAGGACCCGTTATTATCTATGTGTACTGTAATCTCATGATTAAGTTAGATAACTTACTATACACAGTCCGATTAGTTGACTCTCAATTACTTGCAAAGTGTAGATGTACATGAGACCTATGAGTCCTTGGCATATGCAGTATTATTAGTAACTGCTGTAGTGCAATGTGGGAAATTACTATGATCAAGACACCTTTGCCTGCCTGCAGCTGGTTTTCTTTTAATATGAACTGTAAATTCACTGCCTGTGGTTGACAATGGCCCTAGGAAAGCTCTCTTCAGCACTTCAAAACAAAGCTCACTAGACAGCACAAGGATCTGTCATAGGCAGCACTTTTGCTATTTTTTTGTGCTGCACGCACTCCCAATTAAATGGAATCTTTTACAGGACAAGGTACTCTCAAGTATCTTTTTATACAAGTACATTTACATCATGCTTATAAACATACTGCTTTGCAGGTTCTACCGCTGAGCAACACAGCTCAGCATAATTTTCTTAAAGGAGAAGGAAAGCTTCCAAGCTTGCCAATAGATGCAATAGTGCAAGCTAGAATGCTATATTTATTCTGTAGAATGTTTTACCATACCTGAGGAAAAAGCTCTAGAAGCTCTCTGTTTTTAAATCGCTGTGTTTATTTAGAAATAACTTACCATACCAAAACTCTGCTTGCACTCCTTTTCAGAAAGGCGATCCATCGTGTAGCACTCAATTTCTCCTCCCTGTTTTCCTTATAGGAGTAGCCAGGGAGGAGAAATTAAGCGCCACATGGTGGATCGTCGCCGTGTCGCCATTTCTGAAGAGGAGCGCAAGCGGAGTTTCGGTAAGTTATTTCTTAATAAAGACTTAGTGATTTAAAAGTTTAATTTGTCTTTGTGGTTTTTTTTTTTAGTTCTATACTAAAAAATTTTTTTAAAACAAAATTCTTGTTACTGATCCTTTAACAGAGCTTTGTTTTAATAACAAAAGTATCTGTGTGTGTGTCTTTTTGTGTGTGTCTGTGTGTGTATCATTAATTTTTTCTTTAATGACGAGGACATCCAAGAACAGCAGCTGCATGCTTTTTTGTACATACAAGTCAAATCACCAATAGCCACAACAGACCTTTGTGGCAGAGACATGCCAACCATTTGCAAAATCACAAGCCCACACCAACCCACTGCTAAAAACCACAGACTAAGCCTTTCAGCTGTATACACCCTTCCCCTGTTCCAAACCAGCCGCAAGCCATCTGGTCCTTTTACAGAAGATATATATTCTTCTGTTGGCTGGAAAACAACCACCACCTAATGCCAAAAGCTTATTACTACACATAAATAATGTGTTTGACAGTTTAATATGCCAGAATCAAATTATTTTGCAAATAAGCTATTCACTGCTCATTAAAATAAATTGCAAAGATCACAAGTATTAAACAGAGTTTTGTCACAGCTGTGTAGAATGGCCTGCTCTGTAGTTGGTAAAGAAAACGTTTTCTATGTAAGTTTTCTATGAGTTTTTGCCATGGTTAATACTCTAGTTATGTAAGTGTAGTCTTGGTAATTGCTGGAGGAGCATTAAAAATCCAGAGGAAGCAGAATATTTGCATGAACTTTGTCAGAAGACATACCACACCCTGCTGCTTTCTGACACAAAGGGTCTATCAGATCTATTTCCTGAACATAGCAGGCTTTTAGATGAACCCCTTTCTTCTATTCTATACCAGTCTTTTACATTTGTGTATACTACTAAGCCATATCTACTTTACCAAACCCCATGCAACAATAGTTTTGCCACTTATTTATTTGCAGACACCTCATGTATAACGTGTATTAAAGGAGATGTTCACCTTTAAATTAATTATTACTATGACATAGAGAGTGATATTCTGAGACAATTTGCAATCGGTTTTAATTTTTTATTATTTGTGGTTTTTGAGTTATTTAGCTTTTTATTCAGCAGCTCTCCAGTTTGCAGTTTCAGCAATCTGGCTGCTAGGGTCCAAATTACCCTAGCAACCATGCACTGATTTAAATAAGAGACTGGGGTATAGGAGAGGACTTTGAATAGAAAGATGAGTAATAAAAAGTAGCAATAACAATATATTTGTAGTTTTACAGAGCATTTGTTTTTAGATTTGAACACTGGAATGAGTCAGAAGAAGATTGCAAATAATTGAAAAGGTATAAGAAATAAATAATGAAGACCAATTGAAAAGTTTCTTAGAATTGCCCATTCTATAACATAACAAAAGGTGAACCACCCTTTTAAGTAGTACAAAGCTGTACAAGAATCAGTCACCAGGATTGTTATGTTTTGGTAGCCGAGGATGAGTATTGGGGGGGCATTGTTTATGCTAAACTGCACAGCCATATTACAAGACACATTTATATTATACAGACATCCCCCAGGCCTTGTTTTATATTTCAGAACTTGTGCACATTTATGAAACTGCACATCAGGGGCGCTGCTGCCATGTTGAGGAGGAGATGATGAACTTGCCTCAGGTGACAGCCGCTTCTGGTAACTTTAAGAGCCGAACTTCTGGTCATTTAACTAGAAATTCGTCTCTTGTAGTGCAGAGATTGCACTAGCGATGCAGCCCCCTGGACCCGCCCCTGCACAAAAAAGGTAAGCGCTGGGGAGTGAGGAGGGACGACATCGCAGGAGCTGCCTCAGGGGGCAAGAGGCTTAGAATTGACCCTGTGCACAACCTCTCCAGCTCCCAGTTGTACATATTTATTGACATCCAGTATCCATACCCAAACAATTTTCAGAACAAATGGGTGTGATACAAAAAGGAATAAGTGACACTCCCAAACAATTGTTTCCTTTACAGAACTGGTTGCTTATAATGAGTGTTTTCCACAGGTGGGGTGTTCTGTTTGAATTTAGATCTTTAATTTGTGTCATTATCATAGAGCACGCCTTAAAGTAAATTTGAAGAAAGAAACATTAAATATAGCTCTTTTATTACTCAGCCCATGATATGTAAAATTGTATGAGAGTGACACCTGGAGAAATGGGGATGGAACATTGCCTATGCTCCTCCCTGTGTCCTGTTTGCATGTTGCAATGGTTGCTCATATGGCTATAAGTGAAGGGACAGTGGGGGTTATTAGAAGTTACGGGGTCCTCTACCCAGGGAGATGCTGAGAGAGCTTCATTTGACATAGAAGTGAGACATCTGAAACAATTATAATATTCAGAGCAAGCTCACCAAATTTCGTTGTTGGCTTCTTCCACAGGTATTCTGTGTATAATACCCAATAGTTCAATGCATTCAGTAGTTTGTGGAACAAATCCAGGGCAGCAACTTGTCTGCAAAGTTCTTTATTGGGAAGCTGAGTTACACTGTAACTCAGCTTCCCAATAAAGAACATCTGAAACAATGTCACTGTTACGATTGAGGTAAGGATGAATGGATCAAAGCTCCCAAGAGAGTAATAACTCACCACGTTGAGGAAGAGGCCCTCTGAGCCCTCAGCAAAGGGAGTGGATCAACTGAAAAACTTGTGGAGAAATAAAGGCATTCTTCTATCAGGCAGATAAAATCAAGTAGAAAAAGTTTATGTCCAGATATACAGCCTTACGCTTTTTGTTTACAAACACCTAGTCATGGGCTAAGTGTTTGTAACACGAAACGCGTAAGAATGTATATCTAGACATAATAAACTTTTTCTACTTGATTTTATCAGCCTGGTGGAAGAATGCCTGTATTTCAAGTGCCTGCTCCACAAGTTTTTCAGTTTTTCAGAATGCCTGCCTCTGCTGACTTCCATTTAGTTTAATGGAAACTGCCTCAACACAGGTGGTTCTTGACCTGAAAATGTGCATTGGTTTATTTTCAGGTCAAAAAACTAGTGGTGGTGGTTTCTCCTGAAGTCAATGGAATATACTATGTGCTAAAATATTTGGGTAACCAATAAAAATAGAGGTCATTTACAAACACAACCACAAGGGTGCTCACCCAAAAATGAATGTAAATGTTGCCTATATTAAATGTATCCATTCATGATACTACTAATGGTACTTTTAGGGCAATGGCAACTGTAGTCTGGAATTCCAAGTGTGGGCCAATTGCTTGCTCTGTAACATGGAGCTTACCCCTTGTTTCCAGTTGATTGGTGTTCAAATCATTGGGGAGCATTTCCAAATATTTTGTCCATTGCCCATGGAGCTATTCAATTCATAGAATTGTTATCTGTGTCATTATCGTAAGGCTTAATTGGAAGGCAATTAGTATGGCTTTGTTTACATAAAAAAATTAATTCTAGTGTAATTGTATACTGTTATTTCACGCTCATATAGTAGTATCACGAACTCAGGGCTGCCCATAGCAGTAACATGCCACACAGGTGAAACATTATTAAGCAGTTCATTTGCATCTCTTAGCTTTTCAACATTACCACAATCATTCTCTGCAGATACATTTCCTTAATTTTTTGGCATCTCCTCTTCGAGCCTTGCTGGATTATTTTAAGATGAAACAATAGGAACGTCTTCTCGTTTGTCTTTTAAATTGGCTGGCAATGTAACCATGCAACTGTGTAATATAATCCTTCAACCTGTTTGTGAACATCTTGCAAGGAGCCAGTAGCAAAGGCAGCTTGGGAGAACAGGATATCTATTCTGACATACGGAAACGCAGCACTGGAAAAAGAAATTGTACACTGCAGCAAACGAAAACCAGCTTTTCTAGGCACACATTTGCATGCTTCATATTGACGGCATAATATATAATAATACAGCAGTTTCTTTTTTTTATAACTTTTTTTTTTTAATGAAGTGGTTATTCTAATCCTTGAGGCTTGTTTAACTTGTTTACTCAAGATGAAACACCATACAAAAAAAGTGGCGTATATCCAGCCTTCAGTGAATCAGGAGGATGGTGGAGAGAAAAAATAATTTTTGAACAATGAAATGGGTTTGCTATAATTTATAACATTTTCTCACGGCCCCACCTCGAAGACTGTGGATCCAGGTTAAATGTCTGCACCCTGCCCTAAAAATGTCCCTAGTTTAATCTGACTGTATGTAGCTTGGATTAAATGTTCGAAAGGGTTAGGGTCAAGGCAGATTCGCGGCAACAAATCTCCTCTTCTTCAGGGCGACTAATCTCCCTGAATGGCTTCCCGACGGCTAGAAAGTAAATCGCCGGTGGATAGCACTCAGAGTGATTCGTTTTCTGAAGTCGTCCGAAGTTGCCTCACGAGGAAACTCTGTGTGCCATCCCGCCGGAGATTTACATTCTAGCCGGCGGGAGGCAGTTCGGGGAGATTAGTCACCCCGAAGAAGAGGAGATTTGTCGCCGGGCGACTAATCTCCCTGAATCTGAGCGTGTACCCTGACCCTAAAGGTACCTAATTTTTAGCAAGACATATGCTAAGACACCCTCTAGTGGTGACTTTTTATTAATACACTATTCATACATGGGACACAGCCAACACAGCCAAGAAAGTGCCAAGCAATCTGCAAAGCAAAGTGTGGATCTATTACAACAACATTGTGGAGTGTTTTGTAAAAGCTTTTGGTACCAATACACTCATACCTTCATCAGCCTTTAATTATTTGCTCTTAAAGGAGCTTGATTTTTGATAACAGGGTTACAGGAGTATGAGATCTAAACAAAGCACCCTGGTCTCCATACTGTTCATGTTAAAAAAAAAGTCATGAAACAATTTTATAAATATCCTTTATGAATCCACTTGCATCTGTTGTGCAGCTGTTTTGTTGTGACCACCTGACCATCATAGAGCATACAGGGTTATGTGTAGAGCTGCTCGCCTCAGCTGTGCCAGATTTATTTTATTTTCCCCATCTTTTGCCCCCCCCCCCATTACATATATATATGGAATAATAATGATTCATTTGAACAAGAACATGATTTTAATAGCAGTGTAAATATTCATGCTAAATTATGTGCTGTCCTCGTCAGCTGTGAAAACAATTTGCTAGCACAAACAGAATCTAGTCCACAAAGCATGCTGGGTAATTTCAGCAAGTGCAGAGTTTCCATATGGATATTAACACCATTTCCCCCCTTCTTCCCAGATATTTCTTCAGCCAAATGAAAACATTCAGCTTGATAAGGAACGGAGACAAAGCATCAAGTGGATTACTCAGTGGATTACTCAGACTCAGTCCATCATGTTTATTCAGTAATCCAGTTAAGCTTCTATAGCAACCAGCTTTAGGGAAAGTACCCAAAAACAGAACAGTTTTGTAACAGTATTGAATACTTTACATATCCAGCCCGAATCTACTATTTTATTTTGCTTAAAGAGATACTGACACCAGAAATTAAACTCTTTCTTTACATCTATCATAAAATTGCCTTGGACAGCTACTTAGAACTTTGCCATAAAGTATTTGTACAATGCTTTTACATTACCTGTCTGATCCCCCATGTTCCTGTATGAGGGGGCTGCCATATTTGTGCAGCAGGAGTTCGTTAGCATTGGAAACTTTAACTGTCCAACAGTCAGGTTGGTAAAAGTCAGGTTTAGAAACTTCAAGTAATAATTGCTTACAACAAACCTCTCAGCAAAAATGAACTATAGGTAACTTTTAATAAACATTCACATTTAAAAATTAATTTTTTAGTGTCAGTATCACTTTAATGAAAATGGTGGCCCTTAAGGACAGGTTTTCCCAGGAAGGCTAATTCGGTAGAACCCGATGATTTCAGAAAGGCATTCTGCCAAATGAGAGAAGTGCTGAGATTAACCATGTGCTTTTATATTTCACTGATATATTTCTGAATCACAGCTGGGAAACGGGCAAGGAGCCCTTTCTGACTCTGAAAGACTGCCAAAGCTCACATTCACTGGCATAAAGCAAGATTCAACCGTGAGCCCTTGTTGCAATCATTGTAATAGCATTGTAACGCATGTTACAATACAAGTTGTGCCAGTTTTTTGCACACTGCCATGTTTGTAAATTACCTTTCTTGTGTTTATCACAACAATAACATTCTTTCAGGGACACCATGGGGCAAATTCACTAAGCGCCGAAAATGCACAAGGGACGACTTCGCCACACTTCGCCAGGCGTAGTTTCGCCAGGGCTGCGCAAATTCACAAAGATCCAAAGTTACGCACGCAAAGTTACGCACAGGTTACCGAACACTTGCGATAATATGATAAGCAGTCAGAAGTTACGTTAGCGATGCCTAATGCGTGCAGTTAAAGTACAATGGACGTGTATGCTGCAGCAACTACATTACTCTACACAAGGCCAGGGAAACTTAATAAAATTAAATAGAGGTCTTATATTGCCCTACACATGTGCCCACTGTAAAGTTTAGGTGCCAAGTGTGCCAAGGGGGAAGGAGGGTACCCCAAAAAACATTTTCGATGTTTTTCAGCCTATCACCCAGTAAAAAGTAAAAAAAAACGCCAGCATTTTATGGGACTTAGAAAAAAATTGAAAAAATTTTTAGCGAAATTCCTATCTACTCTACTGCACTTCGCCTAGTCTGAGCTGGCGAAGTAAAATCTGGCGCAAGAGGTAACGTACAGTAAAATCCGCAACTTAGTGAATTAGCGTAGTTACGTCCCTTCGCCAGAGTACAACTTCACCTGGCGTAAGGGTGCAAAGTACCACTAGAGTCTGTCTACTTCGCTAGCGAATTTACACCAGGGACCGTTAGTAAATCGGCAAAATGACTTCATGCTGGCGAATTTTCGCTAGCGTTAGCCACTTCCCCCTTTAGTAAATTTGCCCCCTTGTGTGCTGTAAGCCTTCAGTCATTTTTAAAAACTGGGCAAATTTTCACCTCGCTAGTAACACATAGCAACCAATCAGATTTTTTTGTTTCATGGCTCAGTCTGCAGCTGGATAAAAAAAGCTGACAAAAAGAATATAAGGATTGTACACTCAGTCTATATAAAAAGTCAAAATTTATTGTATCAAACACTTACATATTAGCAGAACGCCCTGGTATTGATCAGGAGTCTTCATTTGGGCGGCCCCCATAGGATTGGCACCTCAGCATTTACCTTTTGGGTGTGCGCCTTCCAAATTATAGTCTTGGATAAAAAAAGCTGATTATTGATTGGTTGCTATGGGTTATGGGTTTTGCCCAGTGTTTATACATGGGCCCTGACTGTTTAGTTAGGAAAGTTGACCAAGTGTTATTTCAAGTAAGGAGCATTTTGTTCTTGGGTGTAACTATAGAGGAATTATGCCCTATAAGAGCAGTGGAGCACTGACTGATATAAACAGTTTCAATATATGCATATGAAATATGTCTTGTTCCCAGAGTTTAGCTGGGCCCAATTTTAGGGACCAGTAATTTCTGTTCTTGGTGGTGCTCTTCCTTCCAGTATCCTGGTGAGACTATCGTGCCCCTTTGCTCGTCCAGAACAGTTAGCTTTGCTCCTCTCTCAATTAAGACCTGGCGGCATCCGATTAGCCGAGGGCTCCTCCCGAGGTGAAAGGCGGAGGCAGGAGCGAGAGCCGAGACCAGGGAGCTTAGCTTGGGTTCTGGATATAGGGCGCCGAATGGGACACAAGTTCAAAGGCTGTAGAACATAGGGATACTCAGTCATATTGGAATCCCCTGAAATTTTCCAGAAAATATTTCTTATTCAGAGGCTTTGACCTGCAGATTTGCATCATTACCCACTTCCTTTACAGCGAGGGATTGCTACTGAATGAGTGGGCTGAAGTGAAGCCTTGAAGGAGGGTTACAGACAGAAATATGTAGTTACTCAAATCTTATGCATTTGCCAGATGTTTGTCAAGCATTTGTCTGCAGAAGGCAACAAGGGTGCAGCTATGCAGCAGAAATGCATACTCTTCCATTTTAGTAAAGGACCTCTCTTTGTTTTCAGTTCACTGATTTCCCACTGTTTTCACTGATCCCAGAGGGACCTTTATTCACAGCTTTAAAGCACGTCAGCTAAAGAACTTTGTACATCCCTTTTTCTTGGGTTAATAACTCAAACTCTGAAATATTTCAAATGCACGGACTGGATACAAATCAGTGGAAGAATGTGAGTCAGTAGAAGTAAGTTTGGTTTTGATTTATTTGTTCACATTTCTTGCTATTGTGCAAGTCCAAGTCCTTTTGTCGAGTAAACAGCCAACATCTGGAAGGAAATATGAAGTTGCTTAATAAACTCAATCAGTGCTGGAAGAACCTGAGATGTAAGGTGGTGAAATGACTTCAAGAAATCTGTGAAAAATCAAAGAATGTAATTTAAAATGTTGGTTTATCAGGCCACAGGGAGCTTTAAAAAGCCTACTGGCTTTTAACATTATATAATAATGATATAATAATATTATAGAATATATATTGTCAGTAATTATAATGGTCTTACAGAATAACACCAGAACTAGGACTGGCTTTAGGAAATTGCAGGCAGGCTGGATCACAGCTAGACAGCTAAATGACCATTCACCTAGGAACTGTATGTAACTATATATTGGTCCATAATAACTATTGTGACTACTGACACCTCACTTTAACAAATTGAAATGGCAAAACTGGAGGAAAAGGGGGTAGAAGATTCCTGTTACGGTTATTTGCAAAGCTGAGATTTTAAAGCCTCTAGTGGCCACTGGGAGAATTTGCCACCAATTTAACCCTCAGTCCAGGGTTTCGGTCTTAACACCGGTCTTTGTATATTTTTCATGTTGTATAGAAATTAATGGGAACAGTTCTATTTAATTTTTAAATGGGGTAAAAAGGAACAGAGAAATAAAGTGAATTTGGTAATGGGTGGACAAGCAACATAGCATGGGATATTTTAAGCCTTGTTGAAAATTAATGGAAAAATGTGATTAAAAACAGTGTGCAATTTTTATGCGAAAAACACAAACAAGGATTTTTCGTTGCTCTTTACTAAACTAAGCTAGTGTTCATGAAAAAAAAGTTCAGTGAGTTTTGTCCTGTTTATTTTTTCAGCATTTGCATTTGTTTCCTCATCCTCAGAAAAAATTAAATAGGCCTCTATGTGCGTAACAAGAGACATGTTAATACCTTCTGTTTTCTGAAAGCCTTTACTTGTATCTCCTGATACTAAAACAGAAATAAACAGAAAGGGGGCACTTTATAATCTGGAATCATTTCTCCTCTAAAATAATTTCTACCATACTTTGTGTATTCTGCAGGTATTCTAACATAAATCGTAGCTCTGCAAATTTATAAAATTGACTACAAGAAATCCAGGCACTGCTCACTTCAAGGTTAATGACAGCAGTAAGAAAGCAATAAAAAGTCCCACCCAGGGAACACACCTAAAATGACTGTACTAAAATAATTTGAAGGTGAGCAACATTTCTTCCTAGCAACCTGCCGAGATTCAAAGGAGGAAATGATTTATGATTCTATTTTTATTCCTTTACCCTTGTTTGTTAAATTATTTCCAAGCACTATAGCAATCAATGAATATGAATATAAAAAAAATATTATGATACAGGTATGGGATCTGTTATCCGGAAACCCGTTTCCAGAAAGTTCCAAATTACGGACTCCATTTTAATCAATAATTAAAATGAAAAAAAAAAAAAATGATTTTACTTTTCTCTGTAATAATAAAACAGTACTTTGTACTTGATCCAACTTAGATATAATTAATCCCTATTGAAGGAAAAGCAATCTTGTTGGTTTTAATTAATGTTTCAATAACTTTTTAGTATGAAAATCCAAAGGCCCCTTATCTGGAATAGCCCAGGTCCCGAGCAATCTGGATAACAGGTCTCATTCCTGTAATAAAAAAAATTGCAATACATTTTAGGGGTTATTTGTCCTTTATTTTTCCGATCTCTTTAAATTCTATGTATTAATAGAGAACAATGTACAGTATTTTTTGAAACACAAAGTTGTATTATATTAGAAAACTTTTCATTTCATAAGACAATGTTCATCTACGGGTTTCAGAGAAAAATACAATCTGGGAAACCTTCAAGAAATGATTTTGCACATAATCCCCATCTGTTTCTGTTTATAGCCAAACAGTATGATTGCAGTCTTTCCAGCAGACAGTCTTCGATTAACAGAAAACAGAACCAGTCAATGGAAGACCTAGAGGAGAAGAGAGAAACATTAGAAAGCAGCAAGGCATTTATGACATTTTGAAATTAAAATTATTTCTGCCATATTGGATTTTTGTAATTTGTTTTTACTCAAAATGCGAAATATTAGAAATTAGCACCTCCGAAGGAATCACAGCTAAAAAGATTTGCATTGTATAATATTTGTGATAATTTTTTCCGGTTCCTCATGTTTTAAATGGATCATAATCAGTTGTAGAAGAATTGGGCCTCTGCTTGCTCTGCAGCTGCCATTGATAATACCATAGACCAGAGCAATGCAGCGCTATGCTCATAGAAATACTGCCGTGTACAAAGTCTATAATATTTCATGTGCAAAAGTTTAATATAATACCTGCATCAGGCCCCATAATCATCCCTTGACGACATGCTTGTGTGTTTGCGGCAAAGAATGTTAATCTCTGTAAGTCTGTTGAAGATAATAATAATAATAATAATAATCATAATAATCATAATAACAATCTTTTTTATAGCCTTCCCAAACACTGTTTGGTACTCAATGCCAGTCCCTCAGGTAGAGTGAGGGATGAGTTACATGTATGTTTGGGTCAGGTATGGCACAATTTTCTGCTCTGCTTATCTAAACAAATATCTCTCTACCAGCTGTTCCTCTGTTTATGTAATGTCAGGTGTAAGGTGGCAGGTAAATCTGGCTCAGATGCTGGCAAATGATCCTAACAGATAAATAAATGAGGGTTATAGATCCTAGATATGGGTTGTCTCAGGGCAGCCATCAGGGGGGGACAGGGGGGAGAGTTGTAGGGGGCCCGAGGGTAAGGGGGACCCGGCCACACCACACTTACTTGATTTGCCGGACTCCCCATCTTTCTGAGAGCTGCTTACTTCGGGAAGGCATGGATGTTTAAGGGGCCCTGGCCACCAATTTTCTCATAATGTGGGGGGTGGCCCTGGCCACCAATTTTGGCCACCAATTTTTTTTCTCATGTGGGGTCCTAGCCACCAATATTTTTTTAATGGGGGGGCCCTGGCCACAAATGTTTTTTTATGGGGGGCCCTGACCACCAATATCTTTTTATTTTTTACTAACATGTGTGAACCAATATTTTTTTTGTTTTTTTACTGTGTGGTGGGGGGCAGACCTGTAGGTGGGGCTTGGGTGGGTGCAGCCCAGGGGGCCCAGGAAACGTTGTCATATGGGGCCCTGCGATTTCTGATGGCGGTCCTGGGTTGTCTAGTCAAAAAAGACAAAATGGCGCATGCTTGTCCACAAGTGCAGCGAGTGCAATTACCATGTTTTTTTCCATAATGCAGTGTTTTCCCCCAGAATTATGGTGTCATTGTGGATCCAACTGAACACTGAATATGACCGAATATTGCGGTGTCCAATTTGCCAGGATTCACACAATTACGTGTGCACTTTCTCACAAAGTAGGCACAGTTGCAGCAAATATTTTCAAGGTGTTTTTGGCATCATTTTTGGTGTTGGCCTGCAAGTGATGTGAACACCTATTGGCACAACTGCACTGTGGTGATTGACACTGAGCACATTGGAAACCCATAATATTGTATAAAATATATAACTGGGGTGCCCACAAACTATGCTTAATCCTCAAAATGAAAGTGTGAAGTCTGACCATAATTTGGCATCTTTACAATATGGAATTGGTTAACATGTTCTCTAACTGTTCAAAGGTCTTATTATTGATCAAAGACTAATTAGACCATGCCTAGCTGCAGTCCTACTTCTTCTGAGACGTACTTGACAATTTACATTAATGGGATTCTGTTTTAAATCTAAATGAAACTTCAAAACAAATTACACGTGCACTGATTAATTTTGGGACTTATAATAGGTGTCATTGGTTACCGAAATGACGGCTGGAGTCTGGAAAACTAACTATATCTGAATGGGCCACATAAATCTGTGGCATAGTGTTTTTATCAGTATGATTGCATGCACTGTTACTTTGAATAATAAGATTGATTGAATAAAGTGTAGATAAAGTAGAAAATAGATTCCATTTTTTAATAATTATGCAGATTTTACACTATGCGTTTCACTATATATCAAATTCAGATGCTGCCACCTAATGGACAAGAATGTCCAGCTTTTATTTCTGCAGGCCAGCGTGAATGAAATGCCTAATATCACTAGCACAATTTTAACTGAATGCACAAAACAAAAGAATGACGCACTAACAGCAAGAAAAACACATGGATCTCAGAAATGTCTACAAAGGCTAATAGCAAAAATGTATATTTCTTTAGAATTGTGTAGGTTTTACTACAAGACAGGAATCCTGGAAGCAGTTTGATGCAACAATTGTAGGATATTGTTTATTTATACAACACATCTAAATTTTCTCTATAGGGAGGTGACAAGGACTGGAGGGCAAGGTTGATGAAGACATGAAGAAAAACAAGTCAGACCAGGAAAAATGAGAGTCATGAGTTCTAAGCCAGGGCAGGGCAAATAACCAGATGAAAGGGTAAATTAAAGATAAAGAAGGGTATCATATCTAAATAAAGTTCACCCACTAAGAAAAGAAAGGAAGTGACAGAAGAAATCAAGCCAAGTGAGTAACCTTCAATGACATAGAACAGGCTTCAGAGCAATTGTTGTGATACCCGCAGCATCCGTAAAACGAGATACTGACCCCAGAAATTATGCCTTTTTTTAATATCTATCATAATATTGGCTGTGCATTCAACTTATAATTTTGCCATAAAGTAGTTGCCCAATGCTTTTACATTACCTGTCTGATGCCCCATGTTCCTATGTGAGGGGGCTGCCATATTTGTGCAGCAGGAGTCCGGTAGCATTAGAAACTTTAACTGATAGGCTGAGATGGGACAGTCAGGTTGGCAAAACAGTCAGGTTTAGGAACTTCAACTAACAATAACTTATAAAAACAAACCTCTCAGCAAAAAACAATCACCATGACCTATACGTAACTTTGAATGTACATTCATATTTTAAAAAGTAGTTTTTTAGTGTCAGTATCACTTTAAGCTTCAAAGTTCCTCTTGAAGCAAGGCAACATACAGATCTGTTGTTAACAAAAGGGCCATCAAACAGAGCCCAAGATGCCCAAGTCACAGCCACTGCTTCATCTGTTACGAGGGCTATAATATAAGCATCTTGAAAATTCAGAGGTAAACTTCTATTGTGGGTGGAGCAGTTTCCAAAGGACTCTGTACATTTGAGCCAAACCTTCATGACATTTTCAGGATCAGGAATGGAAGGTTCCTCTGAAACAGGATTGATGGAAAGATGTTAAGGTACAGTATCTAGGGCAACCAATTTCATGGCACCAAATTGTGCAGTATGCATAGATAAAGTTTTATAAAACTCATATGCCTGAGTATGGTTTCTCTAAACAGTTTTTTAGGAGTTGTTGGACGGGCGGTGGGTTCCGAAAGAGCATCATTCCTGTTGAAGTTGGTATATAGGGTCATAGAGGCAGAGGTCAAGACACAAAATGTTCAGGGATACTGTCATTGGAATTTTTTTTTCCAAAATGCATCAGTTAATAGTGCTGCTCCAGCAGAATTCTGCACTGAAATCCATTTCTCAAAAGAGCAAACAGATTTTTTTATATTCAATTTTGAAATCTGACATGGGGCTAGACATATTGTCAATTTCCCAGCTGCCCCAAGTCATGTGACAAGTAAGCTCAAATAGTCAGTCAGCATTGTGGTACCCATGCACGTAGTTTATGCAAATGAGTTCCATTCTGTAAAAAAATGAAGTTGCTTGAATAATTTAGATGAGATGGAACTAGGAGCGTAAAAAATGTATGGCTATCATTTGACACTTTGCCTTTAACATCTGAAATACCCTGCACTTAAAATCAATAAGCTTTGAATAATGCATCAACAGAAAACCTAAATATGCTGCTGCCGTGCAAAAAAACCCCCCCCCCCAAATACGATAAATGTTCAAAGTTTTTTTTTTCCATAATGCTGGTACATATAACATTAATGTGTCCTATACACTGCCCAAATGTTTTTGGTACAAATTGATTTACTTGCATATGTTACTCTTTTCTCTCATTGCCAATCAGCTCTGAAGCACATGTTCTGTACATACTGTATATATATTGTTTTCCATTAATACTATGAAGCATACGATTAAGTGGAGGCACCTAAGTGTCCCCCTTTCTGCCCACTACCTGCCCCCTAACATACACATCATTTTATCTGCCACAGGGCTGTCTGGTATCAGCTTGTAAGGTTGTCTTCTCTCTACTGTGTCACCCTAGCTGAGGACTTTTGAAGCTAAGAAATACATTTTTCAACATTGTCCAGTCTGTTTCTTTGCAGGAAGATAATTTCACCTACAAGCAGCTGTATAAATGCATCTGATTGTACATACAGTATGGGGTGGCATCAAGGTATTCTTTCTGACTTTCTGACTTCATAAGGATCATAGCAATCATTTCCATCTTTTCTTGGTTATACAACGTAGACCTGGAGGCTTTTGCCTATGGTTTCAGTACAATCTACTGCTGTTCTCTTGTTTTGACCTCAGTATGACTTTTGTTGGATTGCTGCCGGCTTATAGCCTTTTGACAGTTTTTTTTGTATCATATTCTGCAGTGCCAGCTCTGACCCACAGCCTTTTTACTGACATTGTATGGAATCTGCCTGCCCTGACCCTGCTTTTTCAACTGGCTACTTTATCTTACTCTTGGGTGCTAGTGTTGTGGTAAGGTGCAGGAGACCAAAGCCCATCTATGGCCAGTGTTAGAGGACTTGATATAAAATTGCATTGATTAATTAACACACAGATCATCATTATATTCTATATAAGCTTTATACGTGCCAAGAGAGAGTAAAGTAAAAGATTAGTAACATCTCCCATCTAATAATAACCATTTCGTGGCAGCAAAAGTCCCATTTCAGGAAAGGAACATGGGACAATTGTCAGCGTTTTCACTTCCCTCACCCGCTCTCTTTCAATTAAATGACTTCCCCATGGCTACGCAACAACTTATATGAATAAAATGTAGTCATTGTTCTGACTGAAACATGCAGTTTTTACCAGTTATGGATGAGAGTTTATTAATAATAAATTATTATATTTAAATGCATAAACAGCGGGGCAAATTTATCAAAGGTTGAAGTGAAAATTCAAATTAAAAAATGAAAAGAATTTTAAAAATTCGAATTCCGTGCTAATTTTTGTGTATCTCGACTAGGGAATAGTCCAAATTCAATTCGAACTTAAAGAAAATGTGAATATCAAAATGTATCATGTACTGTCTTTTTCGACCATTCACCATCTAAAACCTAGCAATGTTTTAGCCTATGGGGGACCTTCTAGAACCTATTTGGAGTTAATTGGTGGACTTTAAAAAATAGAATTTTTTTTTGGGAATAACCTTGATTCAAATTTGATTGAATGCGATATTACTTTGATTTGTACGATTCGAATTTGGACAAATTCAAACGAATACGGACTATTCATCCGCAAAATCTTTTTTAAAATGAATTTTAGTTGATTTTTTTAAATTAAAATTTTGAAGTTTTTTAAATTCGAAATTCGAGCCTTGATAAATCTGCCCAACTCTTTTTTTGTTGCTGGTCTTTTAACATGATATAGTGTGGTATTTTAAGGGAAAGAAGCCTGAAACTTTTGCATTCGAATGCATCTTCTTCATGATTCTGTTATATGATTTACCATGTGCATCAGCCCTATGTAAAAAAAAAACTAACTCCTTTTTTTTTATTCAATTGAATATCTCTTACTTCTCATCACTGGCACCTCTTCTGTTTGGGACTACTTTTCATATACAGAGGCCAAAATAAGCAGGGGCAGAGCAAAAGGTGGAACATTAGGAGGTTGGTGAAGCCAGATCTTGAGGCTCAGTAATGTTCAGTATATACAAAGTATATTGTATCTAATTTCCAAGCTGCATACTTTCCTTGAAAATTCACACTTAGATCCTTCTCCTCTATAGCGTCAGCCATTGATGGACCATAAATATTCTGTCCATGAGAGATGCTTTATTTTGCATTAAGAAGCATTACATTGTAGCGCTTGTCACTTGCCTCTTCCTTTAGTTTGGTGAAATGATTTGATTTCCAGCCCTGGAAAGCCCATTCTAATGTTAGAGTATGTAAAACATGGATGTATGTATATTTTATTTATATAGCACTACCTGAGAACAAAGCACTATACAGCAGAACAATCAATTGGTAGAAAAACCATTACTATAATAAATACAAATAAAGTACAGTAAGTACAGTTACAATAAAGAAAATGAAGAGCTTAGTGCCATGGAGACAAGAGGGTGGAGGTTCCTGTCCTGTAGAGCTTACAATCTAAATTGCACACAAATAGAGGGAAATTAAGTGCTGCAGGTTTATAATCATAGGGGATATCTGCATAGATACTGATTAATGAAACAAAACAATCTTATTCTATGTACTACACACACACACACTGTATATATACATACAGTAAATGTAAGTGTACTGGTACATACAATTTTTTTTAGGGTACAAGAAGGCTTTGTTTTTTAGTTTTAGCAACACCATATCTTTCTCTCCTATATTTCTCTTCCGGCCGTTCTCAGCTCATTTCCTCTCCCTTACTGCTTGTTTTCATCTGTCCAGTTCTTTCTCTCTCACTATGGAGGCGGTGATGGTATGGGCTGACATATGGTCCTGCTCTGTAACCACTGGGCTTCCCTCTGGTGCATCATTAGCATGCTCGGCTAGGCTCACAGACTTGCATCACTGACACAGGAGATCCCAAGGCAAAACAGCCCAGTCTGCCAGAACTGAGCACCTTTTAACAGAACACAACTTCAGGTCACAGGTAGGACTTGCGTCTTTATGCATTGCTCTAGAATGAATGTTATTTTAAGGCAGGGAACCTACACAGAGCCAGCACTGATATTACCTTGTCATGCTAACGTGAGCAGAATTTCTCTTTCCTTGTGTCTGGTTCTGTTCCTGTGCTTTGGGTAACAAATTCTAGAAAATAACGAACAATGGCAGCAAGGGGATTCATGCATATGCAAATCCTTTTATGAATAGTATATGTCAGAGGCTCTGCTACAGTTTCTGTATCTTGCCCCTTGTACAGCAGATACTTTTAAGGTGACCTTTTGATCATATGAATACAGAGGCACTGTGCTTTTGGCTGAGGAGAATGCACTATGGGTTAAATAAAGGTGCATTTATGGGCATGATTGATCTCAGTATATACAGTATATATATATATATATATATATATATATATATATATATATATATATATATATATTAGGTTGTATTTCTTAATTATTTTTATATGGAAACTTTTTAACTACTCGCTGGTGTTTAAAAGTTAGAAAGGTTTAAATTGTGCAGTTAGCAGAAATAACTGACTGAATAACATTTAGTGCAATTTTGCCCCAGGTACAGCAAAATGCCACCCTTGGGCATCCCACTCCCAGGCAGGCAAGATAGTCTCTAGTCCCTGGTAGGGTGCTGATCACAGTGGGTCCTAACCATCTATTTATATGGGCTCCAAGATTTCTGATGACCCAGCTGCTGCTCTGTTATAAAGATGCTCTGCTAAAGGATAACACTGTAGGTTGTTGTAGTGAAAAGGGGAGGAGGATGGAAAGCATTGGCAGGTCGGAACTGGATTTTCACATTTATATGTATAACTTTATTTGTAAAGCGCTGCTAATGAGACGCATCTCTGTACAATGCTTAGAAGTACAATATATATACACGGAGAAGACAAATCACACAATAAATATACACAGAATTCATATCAGGACAAAGAGCTTAAAAGCTATGTGTAAGAGACATAGTGGGAGGAAGGAGGTCTCTGCCCAGTAGACCTCACAGTCGAAGTGTTGCTTTGACTAGCATCAGGCATACAGTGGTATTGATAGGCACCCCATGTCTGGGCCCTATAACATTGGACTGAGGGGCCCACGGCCCACCGGGCCGCAGCCTCAGGCGCCCCCCACACCGTCCCCCATGCACCCCAGCCACAAAGTCTAATCTACCACCAAACCACCTCCCCCGCACACAGCTCGTGCATACCTTTTGCTGTCGCAAATGGGGTCCGGGAGGTAAGGAGGAAGTGCAGGGATTGGGTCGGGGACGGGGCCCAAAAGAGCCAGGGCCCACCGGGTTTTTTCCCGGTGTCCCATCAGCCCAGTCCAACCCTGGGGCCTTATGTTTTTTTGGTTTGTTCAAAAGCAATTGTAGCACGCTGTAACCACATAAGCCTAAAATCAAACCACTCAAGCTTTAGCTGAACTACAACACTTACTGGTGAATAATGGGAGTTGGAGTTCAGAAACAGCCTAAAAGCCTAGTTCCTGAACTATAATACATTTATGGTACTGTTTGTGGGAATGATTAATATGGTGCTGTGTGCTCTGTTAATAATTACTAATATAAATAGATTGCATATTAATTACAAGCAAATCAGTGCATTTATTTGAATGACAGGATTGCTGTGATCTATATTTATTTTGTTAAGTATAGATTTTAAATGCGGTGGACAGATAGTTTTATGATCTGTATGGGCAGTTGGTAAAATGCACAGTCTGCCTCCTATCACCCTTAGGCCCTATTATTTTGGCTGTGTGTGTAGTGAGTTAGTTGGAACTGATTTGTAGGAACTACAGGCAGGAAAAGCTCAGCAGTATATGTATGGAAAAATGCAATCATGACGCAGAAATGATGGAACAACGATCTGAGCCCAGTCCAAACATTTTTTTCAGCCCACTACCCACAAAATCGTTGGTCACTCACAATGCATGATATTTGTTGTTATCCAATATTTTAAGTGAGTCAAACCTAATCCTCCCAGAGGAAGCAGAGAATGCAGACCCGAGCCCTCCTCACAGGGTCTGCCTCTCTATAGTTACACCACTGGGAAACAATGAGTCTATAGGAGTCATTACTATTAGAAAGGCAGTGTGCAATGTGCAAGCAATAGATACAAACTGACATTTTTTGTACTTTGCACATCGCCTCCCTGGGTTAAGGATTTGCCACGAAAGGAGCAGAGAGACCAGCCCCATGTATACAGTGCTGCCTACATTCAGAATCACGGTATTCATGAAGAGTGGACAAAGGCCGTCTCTCGATCGGGTTTTGATAAATGACAGCTTATCATTCAGATGCAGAGTTGGCAGACTCAGGCCACAATGGGGCCCTGCACAAGTGTTCTGTGTATGAGCAATAGAGAGTCTGCTCTTGTACTTCTGCCCAGGTCTTAATAAATAACCCCTGGTGCCTTTTTTAGACCGAAATTGGTGCCTAATGCCATAAAAAATGAGATCATCACAATGTGTCCCAATCCACAGCTTTTGATCTGTGGGTCTCTGTGAAACTGCTGATTGCCCTCATTCAACCCAGTCTGCTTTTCTCCCAAAACCCAAAGAGCTCAGGTTGAAAAAAATCAACCTTTTGTTATTATTTTTAGAATGTCATTTTCGAATGTTTGTGAAGATTCTCATTCATCAAGGTCAAGGTATATCTGTAGAAATAAGTCAAATCAACTGGACTTTGCTGCGTTTTAATTTTTCTTGAAGACGTTTCACAAGTCATGCAACTGGCTTCCTCAATTCAGAATAACTTGTAAATAAACATGTTTGAATGTTTATTTTTGTGACTGTAAGAGAAAATATATATTTTTGTCCCTATGAATAATTTTAATTTACAAGTCCATGCACTGTATGTCTGATCCCTGCATACGGGATTCACATAAAGGGATTAAGAATTCATCAATGTCTGCCACTATCAGTAATGAAATCAGTAATTGTTGTTAAAACATTTATTTACAAATTTAAGAGGCATTTGTTGGTTACACATTGACCATAGTCTATAATGAATTTGTTTACCCTGAAATTGAAACAGGTATATGGAATAAGTCATCCAGAACTGCATTGGGCAAGTTTGACTTTCAGCGAATGCATTTGTTCTGCGCATTAAATCTTAAACCAAGCGGGTGACACCATGAACCATCTGACTGCAAATAGGAAACATGGCTGGCGTGTAACCTGAGTGATCTGGATAAAAACAAATAAGAAGTAGTCTATATTTAGTTGATGGCTGTGCTCCGGAGGCATAATCCTCTTTCACTGAATTATCTAGCCTACAGATTACAATGTTTAAACTCCTCCCATCTCTGGAACAAGAGCTAGTTGTATGCCAGCTGTTCAAATAGAACACAGGAGGAATAAAGCAAATGTAAAAGGCCATTTCAATAACTACCTGGGGCTATTTGCTCTATTAGTTAAACACGCTATCTTAATGAGAAGCAATTCAGTTCCTTTAGGAGGGCTGAGTGAGGAATATAATGCTCCTTTTGGCTCTAGTACACTTGCATTTCAGATCGCAAAATGCAATTAAAATGTGTGAGTACTTTGGAACTGGAACATTGTGGTGGTGGTGTGCAAGAAGAAGGGATTGCTGGGCTGAGATTATACATTTATGGAGGGCGAGGCAGCTGGGTCTATTTCAGATTAATAATGACTCAGACAACTGTTAAAGCTGCACTTAGAAGTTGCTGGTTTGATATCTTGTTTAGAAGATAAAACAGCATTCAGTTGTTATTTGGGTAAATATCCATATCTATTATCTATCTATCTATCTATCTATCTATCTATCTATCTATCTATCATCCATCCATCTCTCTCTCCCATGGACAGATACAGCACCTTCACTAGATAATGTGGATAGATAAATGTCCCCCACACTGGCCCTCATACATACATAAATAAAAGGCAATCTTATATTCTCTCTGGTGAGACTTTTTTGGATGCTGGCAACACAGGAAAAGAATGACAGCTGGGTTTCAGAAATCCATTTGTGCTGTTACTGTTAACGATCAAGATAATTGAATATTGTGCTGTAATTTGCTACATGTTGGGAGGAAGTGGCTGCATGATACACTTAAATGATACACTTTAAAGCACATTTGCCTTCGGTGTACCCCATGTGAAAGTTGCAGTGAATGAAAGGGAATTATCAGGATGCTAACACAGCATATTTAAATCTCATTCTGTAGAAATGGCACACAATCTATAGATACACTCTGGATTTTGGGTTGTGATCATTCAAAACTACAGGTCTTCAGTTTATGTGGGGCAGGGTCATTGGGGCATCACTAATAGCTTCACAGGAATACCCCCTAGGGATTAGTCATAACAATAGGCTCAACAACTAAATCACTCATCTACACATTTTCCCTGCAGCCTGTGGGGCGGCCAAGAGGATGCAGAGATGACTGATGCACA
This sequence comes from Xenopus laevis, assembly GCF_017654675.1. NCBI lineage: Eukaryota > Metazoa > Chordata > Amphibia > Anura > Pipidae > Xenopus > Xenopus laevis. Next base: position 42,598,648 of record NC_054376.1, on the reverse strand, counting down.
ATGCAAATTTCGGCAACGCCTCCCTAGAGATTTACTTATTGGCTGTCATTCAATCATCAGTTATTGAGTATCTGCAAAATACTCATGTGGCAATTAATAACAGGGAAATTGCTGCACTTTGTTATGATAAATAAGGTGCTAACTTACTTATATGTATTCATTTGCTATAAATATAATTGAATGATAAGATATGTAGTGCTGGAATAGCAACAAAACATTGACTATTCCATACCATGGCATTCATAGAGTAGTATAACTAAATGTTACTGGTCCCCTCAACAGAATACTGTAAGGAAATTTTGGAACGTTCTCAGAGGTCAGAAAACCAGTGGGCACATTTTCATGGTTTAGCAACAGGGATGCTTTGCCAATGAGGCAAGTTGAGGCAAAAATGCTGCTCCTGGTACTTTAAGAGCAAATTCCAAGGGGAGGGGAGGGCACAGCAATTGCTGCTGCCTCAGGCGGCGGAAGGGCCAGGATCGCCCCTGTTTAGCAATGACTTCTTTTCTGGGCATTTCAGGATTGGGATCGGTGTTTTAGCTTGAGATATGTAAGATGCATAAGTGGGTTTCATTTGGTTTTAAACCAGATAGAAGAAGGCACTAAAATCCCTGAGCAAAGAACTAGTTTCAACTAGGAAGCAATGGTATTTACAGTGAATGTAAACCCCCAAAATGTCAACTCTAATGAAGTAAATTGTAAATATATCATGGGAAAACATGTTTTTTTAAAAAATTGCATCATTTAATAGTGCTGCTCCAGCAGACTTCTGCACTGAAATCAAATTCTCAAAAGAGCAAACTGATTTTTTTTATATTCAATTTTGAAATCTGACATGGGGCTAGACATATTGTCAGTTTCCCAGTTGCCCCAGTCATGTGACTTGTGCCTGCACTTATGCTGGCCATAGATGTTGAGATTTTTAAAAGATCCGATCGTCATCGTGAGACCACAATTATATTGTCCATCAACTAAAAAGACCAATTTGCCAGGAAAACAAAGGGGAGCTGCCTGCTTGGCCCTGCAAACATAGATAGATTGCACTGGGACCGATAAAGATTTTTTAACCTAGCTGATCAATTTCCTGACAGATGTCGGCCGAAAAATCGTAATATGTTGATCGCTTGAATCCCACTAACCGCACAATAATTTCGAAGGATTGGTTGGACTTAGCTAAAATTGGTCGTTCGGCAAGAGAAATCTTTGCGTCTATGGGGACCTTTAGTGGGACTTGGCTTTTACCATTGAGTCTTGTTCTTAGATCTACCAGGGAGCTGTTATCTTGTGTTAGGGAGCTGCTATCTGGTTACCTTCCATTGTTCTTTTGTTTGGCTGCTGAGGGGGGAGGGAGGAGGGTGATATCACTCCAACTTGCAGTACAGCTGTAAAAAGTGACTGAAGTTTATCAGAGCACAAGTCACATGACTGGGGGCAGCTAGGAAACTGACAATATGTCTAGCCCCATGTCAGATTTCAAAATTGAATATAAAACAAAATCTGTTTGCTCTTTTGAAAAATGGATTTCAGTACAGAATTCTGCTGGAACAGCACTATTAACTGATGCGTTTTGAAAAAAACACGTTTTCCCATGGCAGAATCCCTTTAAGCAACTCCAAAATACTTTCATAAAAAGTGTCAGTGTTTTAAAGTTCTTTGTAAATGTCATTGCTACTGAAAAGCATTATTAGTCTTTCCTTTGCTATGTTAAGCAGTGGTGGTTCTGACTATTGAAGCAGAGGGGAAGCAGGGGCGTAACTATAGAGGAAGCAGACCCTGCGGCTGCAAGGGGGCCCAGGAGGTATAGGGGGCCCAGGAGGTATAGGGGGCCAACGAGGCCCTAATTCATATACAATTGCAATAAATATTGGAGAAACAAGTCAACCTCTAAACATTTTGGGGGCCTGAAAAATAATTTGCTGTGGGGCCCAGTAATATCTAGTTACGCCACTGAGGGGAAGCCAGCTGATTAACATGTAAAGGAACATGAAAACATTGTGTCTTGTTTGGGTCAGAAACTGGAGTGTAGAATGTAACCTAAATTTGCCGTTACAGTAAATAAAAACGCTATGTATATTGCTAAGATGCTCAGAATTATATTTTCTTTCATTAGGCAAAAAATAGGCAAAAAATGTAATTTAGGGGTCTTCTTTACCTTTAAGTTATGCATGCTACAGCTAATTCATTTTGCGTGTGTACCACTGTGTCTATAAATAGAAAAACTCAAGTTGTTTGTTAGCTATGAGCCAAGCATCTGATTCACAGGACCAGCAAATATTTACAGTGGATAAACTGTAAAAAGTGAATGTCACTATACAGTTGTAATTGGCAATGTGTCAGTTTAAATAGTGAATAATACCGTTTCCCCAATTGCTTACTTCTCTCTAGTGAGATAACTCTTTGACTGGTCACGAAGAACAATGTGAGTTCCTATTTACCAATTTTCACAGCTGACCCAACTTTTGAGATTGTTCAGACCTACATTCACAAAACCCTTTGCAAGACCTGACTCACCTCTGTGCAATGGCAAAGCTGTAACAAGGGGCATGGTATCATGGGAGGTGTCAGTTCATTGTGCCAAAAAGGCACTATCATCTGTACAAGGTTTAGCCCTGTGCTGCTGCTATATATAACAGTGTACTGTGCAAGAAATCAAAGACGCAGAAAATGCTTCAAGGAAATAGAGATGACAACATTGTACTTTTTGTCTTTATATCAGCTTTATAACCCTCCCTACCCTCTCAGCCTATAGCATGATATTAATAAATTAAGTAATAAATAGAGATGAAAACAATGGCCATTTTTTTTGCAGAGGCACCTTTATATCAACTCCCTACCCTCCTCTGTGTGTTGTGCATCATCAATTTTGTCTGTAACTTAAAAAGTCATCACATCTGTCATGTTAGCAATCCTCCTCCCCCTCCTTCCATCTGCTCCTCTAGTCCCTGCCTCCCCTGAGTCCCAGTGCTTGTTATGTGTGTGTGTTATATTGCCGGATTGACTCTTCCATTTCTTGCATCTTGCACCTGTCTGTATATACTATTACAGTGGGATGATCTGCTTGAATCTCGGAGCTTGCACGCTTAATCTCTTGCTTGCGAATGCTCTGGGCACACCAGCCCACTGAAGGAGCTTTCTCAATGGCACCTGAAGAATAAAGGGTGGAATTCCTTTTTCCTAGATCTGGTAAGAGATGCTTTTCTCTCTCTCTCACTCTCTTTCTGTCTTTACTTCAGGTTTGGGCATAGCACATACATACTGTTTGCCAAATGGAATGGAATATGCAGCATTCTGCATAGCTTTTTAGAATAATTCCTTAAGCAACATTGTGCACGGTGACAAATATCTTTGATACCTCGTGACTTCATTCAGTTGGCTGAAACCTTTCTGAAAGTGGATTGGCCATTCTGTGCATCTGAGCTATTTTTGCAGCAGTAAATAATTTCAGCACCTTGACCATAGTGCTGTGTGAAAGACAATGCAGACTATACTGTAGCTCTATTCCTACAGTCACAATGACATACATTATACAGCACAACAGCACCCGGAAAAGTTGCATTCATTTTTTTCTTTTTTAAATGACATGATAATTATCCCTGGATATGTGAAACTATTTGATATTCAAGCAAAAAAAAAAAAATGTGTGATGCTGTTTTTAATTAGGTCAAAGGCATGAAATATTAATCACACTTTGCAATCTTGGTGCGTGGGTTGGTTAAAGGATTAAGCAGGGACTTGTAATGAACACAATCTGCTATATATATATATAAATTATAATTCTTAAAACAGAATGTACAGTGTTTTAACAATTACCAGCCAGCAGGATAGCCATGGACAGAAGAAAGGATTGAACAATAATGAAATTATTCAGTAAGTATTTGCCTTGCTGGGGTGCAGATTGGGACTCACTTTTGCCCACAAAGAAACCAAGGTATCAAATACAATATACTGAATGCAGTATAATTATTAATAGGGAACATAGCTATGGGAAAGGTGCATTCGTTTACCTTATGTTTGGTACACAATCACTTATAGAACATACTATTTTACATTTACTTTCTCTGTGTTACATGCACACCCTCAATTTATATGTACAGTCCAGGTACCAAATCAGAGTCTTCTAAATATATCACTTGACTTTACTTGACTATTTCCCAGAGTTTCACAGCCTCATACATGGAACATGCTTCATCATTACAATACTGTAGTAGCTGTATAGTGTAGGTGCTATTTACAGTTGCCTTTGTGCCTTTAATAAACTACATTGATTTTGTTGAGCTGCCTAAAGATTATGGGCGTTGCAGCTCGGTAGGTGGATAGTGGGTTGGTCCTAAATGGGGTTATATGAAGACCTGGTGACAGGTACGGACTGAGAATTAAAATAGGCCCTTGGCATTTCAGGTACAGAGGCCCAATTAGCCCACACAGAGGCCCAAACAATCCCCACCAGCAGGGCCGGCCTTAGGCCAATTGGGCCCAATAGGGCCCCGCACCTCTGGGGGCCCGCACCACATGGCAGCACAGATAATATTTCCCTCAGCACATGATGCTGCCTGGCCTGCCCCCAACTTTGAGAGTCCAGCCCATCCCCAAATCCATAGGTCCAGCCCACCCCCAACTCTGATAAGCCAGCCTATCCCCCAACTCCATAGGTCTAACCTGCCCCCAACTCTCATAGGCCCAGCTTTCCTCCAACCTTGATAGGCCCTGCCTGCCCCCAATCCAACCAAGCCTGCTCCCAAGCTGAATCGGCCCAGCCTGTCCCAAACTAATTGGCCCAGTCAATTCTCCTATTTCCTCCCTCTCTCTCTTACCCTGTGTGCCCCTATTATGTGCCCCTATTTCATTCCTCTCACTCTCTTACCTTGTCTGCCCCTTTCCTTTCTATTTTGTGCCTGTATGCCCTTATTTTCCTAAATACTTGGTGTGTCAGTAGCCAGCAACACTTTGTCTAGGGGCCCCGCCAACATGGTCCCAATTGGGCCCCACATTTGATAGGATCAGCCCTGCCCACCAGCCCACTAAATACTGAATTTCTATGGCACCTTATAGCAGCCCCTCTGGCATTTGCCAGATCCCACAGATTGCCAGTCCGGGCCTGCCTGGTGATTAAAAAAGCTCATATAAAATTAAATGAAGCAAAAGCTACATTGAGAACTAGCTGAAAAGTTCCTATGCCAATCCCTACAATGTACTAACTTAACTGGCAATTCTTCAGTCCTGAATTACATTTGCTGTCTCTCTGTAATAATAAATAATAGTAACTTGGACTTAATGTAAAGGAACCCAGAAAAAAATCCATGTTAATAGCAAAATAATTTTTTTTTGCTACTTTTTGCTACTAATAATTTTTTTAGTCTGACTCACTAAAATTTGTATATTATAACATATAAAATAATTTACCCCGCATTGTGAATTTTAAAGTTATTAGACTTTACCTTTTAGTTCAATTAAATGTATTTATATGGTCTTGGAGCTCCTTCATGACTTCTGATATTCTCATATTTTACAATATTTAATATTACATAATATTTTATTGTATGCCAATCTCTATATACAGTAATACACAAGAACCATTTATATCCTTATAGGCAGTGCTTAGTGATGTCATGAGTTATAATTGTTACTTAGTGATGTCATATGAATCATTAAATCCTGTGTATTATAATAAATAATGTTGTAAAGCATGAGGATATTGAAAGTTACCATGGAGTTCTTATAGATTCACAGATTTCCTCTGTATTTTATAATTTCCTTATATTTTACAATAGTGGGTACATTATTCTCTATACAATATATGGGACAAAAGGCTCTACTGAAGCCAGAGAAGAATCGCTGAACATGCTGTTGGACTTTTGGTAGGAGTATATGTATGCCTAATTCAGTAAGCAGCCTATCGGAACATTCATACAGAAGAGTCTGAAGAGAGTGGAAGTGAAAGAAATAAACTGTGTGTCTGCTGATTTATCTTCATTTATGTCCCCTCTGGAAAAATGAGATGTGACAAGAAACTCTGCCACAGAACTTACAATTTAAGAAACTCTGAATGCAAAAATCCAGAAAAATTTTAGATTTTTTAGTATAAAATCACACATTTTTCAGAATTTTTTAAACCCTGAGGATGGAAAAAGTCTGCATCAGAAAATCCGGCATCTCAGACCTGTCGAGGTTGGATATTAAGTCAATGGGAGAAGTCCCAATGATTTTGTGATGTGCGCTGTGTTTCGTGCAATACCCCAAAGATTTCGGAATTTTCTGTAAAAAAAAGCATACAAAAGCTTCAGAGTCTTCAGGTGGAAAATTATGTAATTCAGATTTTTTCCCGCAAACCACATTTTTGGAAAAATCTAATAATAAATAAGTGGACACAACGTGTGCGGATGTAATCAGAGTTTTTGGCAGAACATGTTGAAATAAATTCGGACTTTGATAAATAACCCCCTACATTTCTCCTGTCTGCCAATATCCTTGTAAATGTATCTGGAGAAATGTTAGCAATCTTGTCATCCAGTAGAATCCAACAAGCATTGCCAAGTGTCATGGATTATGTAAATATTCTCTCTGTGTAGTTGCAAAGACAGGATGTAAAGGGTACCAGACTGTTCTCTAATGTGATTTCTCAGGGCCACCATATTGATGAAGATAATGATTTCAAACAAATGGTGCTAGAGAACTTCCAAACTTGTATTTGATGGATTTTCCCTGAGACAGACTGCTTAGCACTTTTAAGTAGTAAAAAAGACTTTGCTATAAAGTATAAACTGTACCTAAAATATTATTTTGGAAGCAAACCAAGCTTTCTTTCTTTTAACTGTGCCAAAGTCACTGGGCTCTAGTGGGCCAAAGAAACTCATGGTAGCAGGACTATAGCATAATAATAATAATTATTATTTTTCTACAACACTTCTTCTTTAGCTATAAGTCTCAATACCAAATAATTTCCATTATCTTTCACTTGTACATTTAGGACTCAGTTTCTAACAGTAAGGGAAAAGCACAAAAACTGGCGAAAAGCTCCATACTGTTTACCAACAATGTAGTGTAATTTACCAGAATTCTAGAGTTAGTGCAGTTTACAAATGCAGATGCTAATATGTGCCCACTTTGGCATATAACACTCAAGTTGTTTTGATGATTTGATCATATCATTGGGTTTACTTTCTGCTTAACATTTTCTAAAACCACTAGAATCAGCATTGCATGTCATACAGTATGTATAGTGCAAATGGAGCTCTGCAAGTAGCAGCTCCTCAAGAGGTTGTTAATTCTAGGGCACCCTTGCCTCTGTGTGTCTGGTACTCTGCACCTTGCACCTACAGCAGCATTTATATCTATGTATATCTGTGCATAGTATTTGGATGAACAGAAGATTGTGCTCACTTTTGTGCTATGCACTGGCTCTTGCATTAATCATGTAATCTGCAATAGTGTTAAGTAAAGTATAATAAGTTGTTTTTATTTTAGGTGTGTTTAGCCTTGACAATGTGATCCATCCCAAGATAAGGTTATATAGATAGGAGTTTTTTAACGGCATAAAGAAAACATTAGGAACACGTAATCATGACTTTGGCAAGGGGGTAATGCCTTTGATAAAACAGACAATCTGTGTTTGTGTTTAACTAAAATGGTCATATGGAACTGAAATGCGAAATTTTAAGCAGACGTTAATTCTCCTTGGGTTTCCATTTCATTTTTCTCCTTCAGCAGCAGAAGCTATAAATAGTAGTATGCTATACTGAAAGCAGAACCACAGTATTTTGAGTTATTCATGAGAACAAAATAATGTTGTATAATTGTTTTCCAAGCCTAATAATGATGCTTCCCAGTGTGTTGAAGAAACCCCTTACATGTATAATTGGTATCAGTACAGACTCATTAGCACTTGGCTGGAGAGTGCATCAGGTGACTCCTTGGCTTCTAACAGTGCAAGGCATCAGTGTAATGTAATAGTGTTCTTAAGCTTTGCATTTGCAGAAGAACAATCAATTCCTCCCTAAACACTGACATCATCATGCAGCTCCAGCACTGTGAATTATTCATGTACATAAACTAAAGTTCTTTCTCCCCTACTTGCAATGAGCTAATACAACTAGATCAGATAAGCAGCATAAAATGGGTTTCCTCAGCACTCGTTTTTATGTGTAAGTTTCTTTTAGAGAAAAGTGACCTATATGTTAGAGGAACACATCTGTATGCATGTTATAGTTAGATTTCAATTAATATACTCATCACTCTTTCCTTATAAAGAATGAATAAACAACTGCATTACAATCGTTATGGACAGTATGGAACTGTAGCATCTATGGCCAAAGCTTGGCAATGAGAGCATGCCTTCTAATTTGTCAACAAATGAGACAGATAAGGAAATGTGAGCCCTTGTGAATTGTGCCAAAGACAGGTCTATATCAGTGATCCCCAACCAGTAGCTCGTGAGCAACATGTTGCTCTCCAACCCCTTGGAGAGCAACATGTCCTCAGTGTCCTCAAAGCAGGGGCTTATTTTTGAATTCCAGGTTTGGAAGCAAGTTTTAATTGCATAAAAACTAATTATAGTGCCAAGTAGAGCCTTCTTTAGGCTGCCAGTTCATAGTCCTTATTTGGCACCCCAAGGGACTTTTTTATGCTTTTGTTGCTCTCCAACTGTTTTTAGATTTGAATGTGGCTCACGGGTAAAAAAGTTTGGGGACCCCTAGTCTATATGTTCTTAAAAAGCAGGCTTCACCCACATCTGCAATCTGAAATTGGGGAATGATAAAGTTGTTAAAGAAACACACATCTAAATCCAAGTAGCATTTCATACAAAGTACAAAACTGTTCTTGAAGTATTTAATTTATTAAAAAACAAAATAATATCATGATGAATGATTCTCCTGTGTATTTTTGGTTACTTAAATGTGATACTCGGTGGTGCTTGCAATATACTCCTAATGGGCAACATTATAGCATTCTAAAACTATTCTGGCATTTGTAGAGGAAATGCTTTTTGAAACCTTTTTATTGTTGGGCCCTCCTTTTTGTGATGACACTGTACCATTCCCATGGTTTCTAGCTCACATTAGTGAGTACAGACTATTTCATTATTGACTAGCTTGAGGGCAACACATATCACATATTTATTGGGGGTGGCTGTGATGGCCCATGAATGAGATATTTGCCCTGGGCCTGTGGTATATTAAAGTTTCCCGGCACACAATATAGGGAAATGTTATTCTGCACTAAACCGGACTATACAATATGGGGATAGCATACTTTGATTTCTGTGTAAAGGTCTTTAATTATTTGAAGTCCGCGGGACCAGATAATATCCCTGGTAGAGTGATCAGAGAATGTGCAGACCAGCTGGTGGATGTTCTCACCAACATCTTCAACATCTCCCCGAGCACTGCTGTTGTTCCGAAGTGCTTCAAGGAGTCCATCATTATTCCTGTGCCAAAGAAACCCTATGTGTCCTGCCTCAAGGACTATCGTCCTATTGCACTAACATCCACCATAATGAAGTGCTTCAAGAGGCTGGTCATGAGACACATCAGAGGCCTGTTGTCACCATCTCTGGACCCACTGCAGTTTGCCTACCGTTCCAATCTCTAAACGGACGATGCCATTGCCCTGCACCTGGCACTTTCTCACCTAGGCAATAAAGACACGTATGTACAAATGCTGTTCATAGACTTTAGCTCAGCATTCAATAAAATCATTCCTCAGCACCTGAGTGTCAAGCTGAGCATGTTAGGCCTGAACACCTCTATCTGCAACTGTATCTTGGACTTCCTGACCAAGAGACCTCAGGCATTCAGAATGGGAAGAAACATCTCCAGCACCATCACACTGAGCACTGGGGCTCCTCAAGGCTGTGTGCTCAGTCCACTGCTCTTCACACTGCTGACTCATGACTACGTGGCAAGGCAGGGGTCGAATCACATCATTAAGTTCACTGATGATACATCCCTTGTGGGTCTCATCAGCAAGAACAACGAGTCAGCATACAGACAAGAGGTGAAATGGCTGGAATGTTGCAAAGTTAACGATCTGTCTATGAACACGAACAAAACAAAGGAAATAGTTGTTGACTTCAGGAGACCACATGGTGATCACTTTCCACTGTACATTGATGGATCTCCAGTGGAAATCGTCAAGAGTACTAAATTCCTTGGAGTACACCTGGCGGAGAACCTCTCCTGGACCCTTAACACCAGCTCTGGCCAAATCAATGGATACTTTACGTGGCACCATAGATGGCATGGTCACCTTTTTATTGTTTGGTTCATTGGGCCAATGGCCTGGATTTGGAACAGCAGACAGGGAGGAGCTGCTGTGGCTCCTCTTTGTCCTTTGTGGATGCACCATGCACTGTCCAACATAGGACATCAGCAAACAAGTCTTTAAACCTTTATTAAAGGGACCATATCCCACAAAATATTAGAGATAGTATTAGGTAGCTCAGTTTATTTTAAACAATCAGTCTAAGATCTGATTGGCCAAGCTGTGAGGGTCATTTGCATTACCTCTCGTTTCAATATCTCATGTTTTCCCTGGTTTAGCAGATGATATCAGTGTCTTAATCGCTCTGTCCATGTGTCTAGGAAGCATTCTTTACCCCTAAACCATATATATGATAGCTGAAGGACAATGGAGCATTTAACATGCTCATTAAAGAAGGTCATAATTATTTCTTAATAACTATACCTTGAGGGGAACCAAATGGTTGCATTTGAGCTACAGTATAACTTAAATGCAACGTGACAGCATTTTATCATATTATATCAAATATGTTATATCATTGTGACATGAACAAATCAAATACATGTAAATAGATTGGTAAATACATGAGTTAAATGTTTTCAAGGAGAAATTGCTGCAGGGCTGTAGGCAAATGAAAGAACTCAACTGTTCTTCACTTTGGCATTTGTCTTGTCCAGATCCTTTTAAATTCAAAATGTTTTGGATAAATGAAGTGATAGCAAAGCTTTCTATTCCAAAGCACTGCAAATCTTTATTCTGGAGATATAATTCAAGTATTTAAACAGGAGAACAAGTTTTTTTGTAGTCTGAGCACATATATTTGTATGCGGCAAACATGTTAGATCTTTTAAATAATTCCCTCATGTAGCAAAAAATATGAGTACAGAGTCAGAGCCTGCCATCTCACTATATAATTGCCTCCAATAAGGTTTTTTTTTATGTTCCCCTTCAATTTATTTGCAGCCTGGGTAATTGGTAAATTACTACCTTGCCTCCTGAAACATCAATCAAAATGATAAGGTCTGTAAAGGAACCCAAAATGTAATATCTTTCTTCTTTATTTACTCAAAGCCTTGTCACATTGAGATTATTGATGACATCTGCAAGCAAAATCAAATCACTAAATCCAAAGGTGTGCTAGAAATCACAAATACAGCCGTCTGGGTTTTAAGATTTAATATTTTTCCCAATGTTTAAAACATCAGCCCTTTGACTAGTGATATAAAAAGATGGTAGAATATATCTAATTTTTTTTAGCAGTATAGCAGGAAGCCAGGGAACAAATTCAAGCTTTGGCTAAAGGTCCCAGAATTCCTGTATGGGGGGAATAGGACCAGGTCATATGGATAAAACTGGCCCCAGGCGATTTGTCTTGTCTCATGCCAAAAACTTGTGGGGTTATGTAGGTTTGGTGGAGGATTTGTATGGTATGAGCCTACCTTTTATTGATATTGAAAAATTATAGACATTGCCTGTGACTTCCTCCCATTTCTCATAGTCAAGTCCTGGAATTGCCAGCGCCCAAAAGCAGTAGGCTCAGTCAAAGGGTGGTTTGACTGTTCCAATAATCTCTCCATAAAGTCTCGATAGCAGCTTAGCTTGGAATGGAGAGTAGAGGATATCCTCTATGGCTCCATTCCAATGGATATAGTAAATTTGGGAGGCTAGGTAATAAAAGTAGAAGTGTGGCAGTGTCAGGCCCCCTTTATCAATGACTGTTAGTCTTTCCCAGGAAATGCGAGGGGTGCTGTTGACCCTGATGAATGGAGTTATGATTCTATTTAATTTTTTCCCTGATGAATGGAGTTATGATTCTATTTAATTTTTAAAAGAACAGGTGAGGGATAGTGAATGGAGTGTTGTGTTATATATAGAGGAGTTCGGGCAGGTATATATCATCTTAAAAATATCTACTCTTCCCCATCGTGTAAGTGGTAGCTTAGCCCAGTTCTTGAGGGTTTGAGATAAGGAGTCAGTTATAGGGTCTAGGTTGAGTTGGAGGAAGAGTTTGGGGTCCGGGTGTATCCATATCACGAGGTACTAAAATAATGTGACCCACTGTGTCTATGGGGGAAGTGGTGTATGAGGGACAGGGCCATTACTAAATAGCTGTGATTTTCCCCAATTAATAACAGAGTCTAGGGTATTTTGCCGAAGTCTTGGAGAGTGGTTAGGAGATACACTAAATATAATAATATATCATCAGTAAAGAAGGACACTTACTCCATGACATTGGCAAAGTGAAGCCCCTTGATGGCTGGGCACCCCCTTATCTTGATGGTCAAGTGGAAAACTATAAAGGGGTACTACATATTCAAGATACTGTAGGCCACTGACCTTCTTGAATCCTGTATTTGAGCTGATTGATATTTCTGGGTACAAAATCTATTTCTTTTTTTTTTTAAAAGATTTTCTTTATTGATTTTCAATTAACATAAGATAGAAGAAAAGAAAAGGAAGAAAGGCAAGCAAGATGAGCTTCTCCATTTACATAGTTACATCCCTGTCAAGCCACCCAAAAACTTACATGTGCTCAACCACCGACTAGCTACCGTAACCATTTAAGGGATAGCCAGCCATTTGTCCCAGAGTTTCCCAAATTTCTCAGGGCAACCTCTGGCAGCATACGTCAGTTTTTGCCTAGGGAGGGTATCATCAACCAATCTTTTCCAGAAGCCAAGAGTAGGAGGTTCAGGAGCTTTCCAAGTCAAGAGAAGGGCTTTCCTGGCATAGTGGAGCAACTGCTGCAGGCATAGTCTATCACTAGAGGGTAGAGGCAGACCTTCAAATAGTCCAAGGAGGCAAAATTCCGGAGACCTAATGTTAGGGAGTCCCAAAAATGTAGATATAAATCTAAGTATTGCGGCCCAGTAATCCTGAATCTTAGGACAGCCCCAGAAAACATGTAAGTAGGTGCCAGCTTCGGCATTGCACTTAAGACATACATCCGGATGCCCCTGATACATACGTGCCAGCCGGTGTGGGGTTAAATACACCCTATTTAAGAATTCGATGTGAATAAAGCGATCTCTGATACATATATTCGTTTCTGGAATCTGTTCAAGTATATCTGCCCAAGTTTCTTCGTCTAGTGATGGGAAATCAGAGGCCCATTTCCTACACACCTGACGTATGGGATTAAAGTTCTCTTGGAGCACAATTGCATAGAACCAGCTAAGGGGCTTTGTTAAGTCGGGTTTACGGAGGTAGCGTTCAAGGGTAGACTCAGTAACCTGTGGGGACCCCTCTGGAAATTGGGCCCGAAAAGCGTGTCTTAACTGTAAGAATCTAAAAAACATCTGGTTATGGATGCCATATTCCTCCTTGAGCTGAGCAAACTGTTTCAGCCCACCAGCACCAATTATATCCCCTAAGTATTTCACCTTAGCATTAGCCCAGAAACTAACTTCAGGCAAGGTTCTGAATTCTCCTAGTGTACTGTTACCCCAGAGGGGGGTCCACCTGGACCAGGCATGAGATTTTCTATGCCCTGACACTACAATCTTCTGAAACACCTGGATTACTGTTTTCATGGGGGGGGTCAGTGGATACAAAGCGGGTAGACCTCTATAGAGCTGGTTGGCTAGAGCTTCGAAGGAAGAGATTACAGCCGCCTCTACTACTGTAGCTTGGTTACTGGGGTCCGGATGGAGCCACCACCATGCATAAACCAACTGGCTAGCATAGAAATAATGTTGGAGGTCAGGAAGCGCTAGTCCCCCTTTCCTAACCGGAGCCTGCAACATTTGCATGCTGACCCTAGGCCTCTCCCCTGCCCAAATAAAGTCCCTGATACTTGCCTCAGGTTGCTTGAACCAGGCTTTCGGGAGCGTAAGTGGTGCATTGTGGAACGCATAAATGAACTTGGGGAGGAATATCATTTTAAGGATATTGACCCGACCTGGAAGGGATAAGGGTAAATTAGCCCAATGCTGTAATTTAATTTTCAGGGAACCAATAATCGGGGCCAAGTTCAGTTCTACATATTTCTTAGGGTCTTGGTGGATTCTGATCCCCAGGTAAGTGAATGAGGATACCCATTGAAGTGGCGTGTCTTGGTCTCTTTGGACACTCGAATCTATCGGGAATATAATTGACTTCCCCCAATTTACCCTGAGACCCGAAAACTGTCCGAACGCAGTAATTTCTTGCAACAATACTGAGAGGGAATTTTTTGCGTCGGCCAGGTACACCAGCATGTCATCCGCATAAAGGGAGATTTTCTCTTCAAGCCTCTGTAGTTTAAGTCCCACAATATCAGGGTTATTCCGAATTCTAATGGCTATTGGCTCTATGGCCAACGCAAAGAGCAGAGGCGAGAGCGGACACCCCTGTCTCGTGCCCCTCGCCAACACAAACTCCTGTGACAGTTCCGCATTCACTAATATTCTGGCTCTGGGCGAGGCATACAGTGCTTTAACCCAAGTAACAAATACATCTCCCAACCCATATCTACGCAAAAGCGGCCACAGATAGGGCCACTCCACAGTGTCAAAGGCTTTTTCAGTGTCCAGTGACACAACAACTCGTTCACCCATAACATCATGCGCAGCCCACAAATTAGTGTATAAGCGCCTTATGTTGACATCGGTGGCCCTATTCGGCATAAACCCTGTTTGATCTGGGTGGATCAGACTTTCAATCACCCCCTTTAGTCTATTCGCAAGTATTTTGGCCAATATTTTAACATCCGAATTTAACAGGGAAATAGGGCGATATGATGCACACTTATCAGCCGGCTTCCCGTCTTTTAGAATAAGGGTAATTGTAGCCAGTTTGGAGCTATCCGGCAACTGAGCCCCCCGTGTGACTGCATTAAATATCGAACTGAGCTTGGGTCCCAATAGTTCTTTATTAGCCTTGTACCATTCCATGGGGAGCCCGTCCGGACCTGGGGTCTTACCATTGGGAAACATCCCTATCGCCTCAACCACCTCCTCCGCAGTTATCTGTTTGTCAAGACCCTCTGCCTCCTCAAGAGAAAGTCTAGGAATAGGGGTACTGGATAGGAAATGATCCATAGTATCAGGCGTACACTCACTCCTAGAACTATATAGCTTAGTGTAGAAATCAACAAATTCCCCTAAGATCTGATCCTGCCCTCGAATTTCATGGCCCCCGTCAGCTGTCAACCTAGGGATTGAGGTTAGTTGCCTGGGATCCTTGGAAAGGATGGCGAGAAGTTTCCCACTTTTATCCCCTTTATCATACCAGAAAGCGGCTCTCTGAACTTCCCCCTGCGAATATTTATTGACATACGCTAAATTAACCTCCCTCTGCGCAGCCGCCAGGGCTTCTCCCAGTGAATCATTTGGATCTTTTATAAATTCGGCTTCTGCCGCTCCCAGCTGCTCCCGAAGAGACTCTAGAGCAGCATCCTGCCGAACTCTAGCTGCCTTAATTAGCGAGACATACGCCCCTCGCGCAAATGCCTTGCCTGCGTCCCATACTACTCGTTCATGGGTGGAACCCTGATTAAGTGACAAAATCTATTTCTCCTCATGGTTTATTGCAGACAGCGATATCACTGCACAAAGTTCTGATAAAGTATTTTGTAAAGAGTGTGAGTGTGATGCAGCACCCCTACATACATAGCCTGTCTAAGCATATTCTAATCTAGGCTAAGTAGAAAGGGGGAGTAGCAGTGATGTATCCTAGCTAACTATTTCCATATCTTGTCAGTTATCTATTGTTAGTTGATGGTGGTCACCAAGTGGATTTTGTGGTTTTCGGCAGTTTGAGATTAGGGCTGGTTATTTATGATAGAAGCTTGTAGCTGCCAACTGGTGTTACTGATAATGCCTATATCAGAAGAAGCATGCAAAAGAAAAATAGTAGGCTAAGCAAAGTAAGGAAAGAGAGAGGCAGAGGGCAGCTATACCTCATATACTGTAGCAGATGGACTGAACTGGTCGTAAATGAAAACTGCACCAACTTGTATGTTGAGGAAGCTCATCAGCTGGATCTCTTCTGCCAACCATTATGCTCAATTTTGTGCTCTTATATTAAAGAAACAGTAATATCAAAAAATTAAAGTGTTTTAAAGTAATACAAATATAATTCAGTGTTGCCCTGCACTGGTACAATTGCTGTGTTTGCTTCAGAGAACTCTACTATTGTTTATATAAATAAGATGCTGTGTAGCAATGGGGGCAGCCATTCAAAGGAGAAAACACTCAGATTACACATCAGATAGCAGATTAGCTCTCTAGAACATAATGTTATATGTTATCCACTATTTAACCTGTGCCATATAGCCTTTTTTCAATTTCCACCATTGCTACACAGCAGCTTGTTTATATGAACTATAGTAGTGTTTCTGAAGCAAACAGATCAGTTTAGGGCTACGCTAAATGATATTTTCATTACTTTAAAACACTTAAATTTTTTGGTGTTACTGTTCCTTTAAGCAGTGAGTACTGTATGCATAGATTTAAGATTTGAGGTGGTGGTTGTGTGGCAACATGGCATTTTTGACTTTCTCCACTAAAGGTTTAGGTAAGGGCAGGGTGCGAGTCATAAAATGGCAAATATTTTGTTGGTCAGGGTTGGGTGAAGGTTATATTATTGTGTGTTAGGGTATGCTGCAAAGCTATATTTTGCTGGCCTTAGTATCTTTAAGGGCCAAAGCTTCTACAGCTGCTGAGGTATCAAACTGTAAGAGCGTAGTTTTTACTGCTTAGTGGATAATTGATTCCTGACTTCTGTGAAAGTGTTACTGACCCTGCTGTCAGTTTCAAACTTGTGTAAACTTTCATTGTCTGTAACATCCTAAGGGCTCTTACACATGAGCGTTCTGACCTGCGCTCCCCTGCTTTCCGTTTTTTGGCATTCAGCCGCAGGGGAGCGCAGGAATAGACACAAGTCATTATTTGAAATGGGGCTGTACTCACTCAGGCGCGTGTAGGCACCGAACGCAGGTTCAGACGCAACATGCTGCATTTTTCCTGCGTTCGGCGCCTACACGCGCCTGAGTGAGTACAGCCCCATTTCAAATAATGACTTGCGTCTATTCCTGCGGGGGGAGCGCAGGTCAGAACGCTCATGTGTAAGAGCCCTTACCATCTTCTGTAGCTGCTCACACATAGTCTTAATGGCAAGGGGCATGGCTAGATTTCACTAGTGAAGCAGAAAACCCCATTATTAATTGCTTGTCACAGCAATGGCATAACTGGAAATCCTATGCCTCCAAATTATTTTAGGGGAGCTTAAAACTTTGCTTAAAAGGACCTGTTATACAAAAATATATTGAAATGACTTGTCAGATAAGAGTAATATCCCTATAGATAAAATTTGCCAGTAGACACTTTGGGTTTGCAAGCCCTAAACCTACAGCCAAAGAGACAGGATCACACTATAATGAGTAGGCAAAGAGTGAAATATTGATGGTTCAGATAAAATAAACAGCAACCAATTGTATACAAGAAAACGTTATATGAGTATATGAGTGAAATAAGTCATCATGTTGGATTTATCAGTCATGGTTCCTCCAAGGTTTACCTATAATTACATGGTCATCTTCCTCTGTTGTTATTGTTCTATTAACAGCCACAGCTAAAGTAGGAGCAGTCCTCTGGGACTTGAGACATTTTGTCCTCAGGAGGAGAATAGTGGCTGGTCAACAGGACACCCTGATCTTCAGGGGACTATTTTTGTTCAGATCTTATATCTTATACACAGAAAAAAAACACAGAATTATGTTAGTGAAGGTTTGTTCTTATGCTGAGCAGAAACATTATAAATTACAGCTGCCCTTTAAATATGCCTGGGGAATATCCATTTATTTATTGTGATGTATCTGATTTATAACTATAGTACCATTTTCCTAAGAGAAACAAAAACCTTTGCTTATTATTTACTGTTCAAGTTCAAAGACAACCTTTCACTAAGGTTGCACAGTTTTTTCAGCACATACAGCAAGAGCGATATTATGTACATTTTCCAAAGATTAATTATGAACTCCTCTCTCTAGTGAATACAAATAATTCCATTGTGTAATATAAAATCAAGCTGCCTACTATTTCTGCTAATGTGTCTTATTTCTATTTTAAGATCCATATTGAAATATTTATATCTACTTTCATAAATTTTCAGCATATTATCTTTGCAGCTCTTTAAAAAATAGACCATGTGGCTATTGAAGCCATTACATAATTTATGCCACCATTTTCTCATGCATATTATAAAGAGGTAAATTGCATTTCATCTAACAAATCAACCTTCTCATTCAAAAGAAAACCATGTTGACTCTCTGCAAGTAATTTATTGCAAGTACAGATAAGGGACATTTTACCCAGAATGCTCGGGACCTGAGGTTTTCTGGATAACAGATCTTTCCATAATTCAGATCTTCAATCCTTATGTTTACTAGAAATTAATGTAAACATGAAATGAACCCAGTATGAACCCAAATGGAACCATTTTTTGATAAAATGGAGTTTATAGGAGGCAGCCATTCTGTAATTCGGAGCTTTGTGGATAATGGGTTTCCGGATAATGGATCCCATCCCAAAATGGCACCCTTATTGCCTCAAATAAGAATTCCCTTTTTCTAATACAGGTCCAAGTAATCATTGCTCTTGGTTTTTTTTTCACTTCTATATATGGTTACAGAAATGTTACTTCTTTATCTCAAATATATTATTTTCGTCCAATGCTATGTCTTTTGTTTTCCAGAAATGTTCCTTTAGGGGCAGATTTATAAATCCTTGTGTTCATATTTTGCCTTGATTGAGGGTATTTTCTGCAATGCATTTTTTCCAGTGAACTTGGCAGGTTGGTGAGAGTTTTATTTTTTTGCGTCACAAAAAATATATTTCATGAATTATGTGAACTCGCAAATCAATAAATGTGCCCACAAGTGTCCATGTAAACAAGGGACCATTAGTCATCACATTAGCAATTAGTGTTCACTTAAAAATTCTAAGTGTCGCCATCACCATCGGTAAAAAAAAGCAAAAAAACTGCAGAAAACTCCAATTGACCAATTCATTTTATGTGAAAAAACATCCATTGACTTCATTGTTTTTCATGAATTAACACTGTATCGTGATATTTTCCCACAGTTTTGCACATTTTTCCATAAAGCGAAACGGGACACATTTGATCATCACTAGATGAGATATATTTACAATTTCTTTGTCGGTTGTGTCTTCTGATCCAATACTTTGAATACTATTAGTGAAACACTTGTATGTGTACATATTTCTTTATTTACTTCCATTCCATTAATAGGGTATGCCATTATTAGGCAAAGATAATTACTATTAATATAGGTAAGGGACCTGTTATCCAGAATGCTCAGGAACAGGGCTTTTCTGGATAATGGATCTTTCTGTAATTTAGATCCCTTGTCTACTAGAAAATCGAGTAAACATTAAATAAACCCAATAGGCTGGTTTTGCTTCCAAAAATGTTTAAAGGAATTGTTCAGTGTAAATAGATAGGCTGTGCAAAATAATAAATGTTTCTAATATAGTTAGTTAGCCAAAAATGTATAAAGGCTGATGTGATTTACTAAGACTTTGCTAAAGCATTTGATACAGTGCCACACAAAAGGTTACTGGTTAAATTAAGGAATGTTGGCCTGGAACATAGTATTTGTACCTGGTAGGGATGTCGCGGACTGTTCGCCGGCGAACTTGTTCGCGCGAACATCGGCTGTTCGCGTCCGCCGCAAGTTCGCGAACGTCGCGCGACGTTCGCCAATAGGCGTTCGCGTCAAAATCATTCGACCATTCGATCGCTAAAATCGAAGGATTTTCGTTCGAATCGAACGATCTAAGCCATTGGATTGAATGAAATCATTCGATCGAATGGCTTCAATCATTCGATTCGAACGATTAAAATCCTTCGATCGTTCGAATCGAACGATTTTCGGATGTTCGAAGTTCGCGAACTGTTCGCATTTTTTGCCGGTGTTCGCGAACGGCGTTCGCGAACACATTATCGGCGGTTCGCTACATCCCTAGTACCTGGATAGAGAACTGGCTAAAAGATAGACTACAAAGAGTGGTGGTAAATGGAACATTTTCTAATTGGACCAGTGTTGTTAGTGGAGTACCGCAGGGCTCTGTACTAGGTCCTTTGCTTTGTAACTTGTTTATTAATGACCTGGAGGTGGGCATTGAAAGTACTGTTTCTATTTTTGCAGATGATACTAAATTGTGCAGAACTATAGGTTCCATGCAGGATGCTGCCACTTTGCAGAGTGATTTGTCTAAGTTGGAAAACTGGGCAGCAAACTGGAAAATGTTTAGGTTAAGTAAAGTTGACCAATTAATTCCTAAAGTGGTTAAATTGGTGTTGTCACTCAGGTATTGTGTTTGAAATCCCATGGTTGGTTGTATGTGGAATTACTATTGTAGTAACCTTTGAGACTAGCTATTATAATTGATAGAGGCGGGGTGCTCTTTCTTTCTCTTTGAATTAACAAATTTGGCCACACTGATTTTTTAATAAGACCTCAGCTACTATCAAGAGAATAAATTAGAAGTTAAACAATCAAGGGTATCATCCTTTCTGTTTAATACCAAACTATTATTACAGATATGGGATCCGTTACCTGGAAACCCATTATCCAGAAAGCTCAGAATTACGGAAAGACCGTCTCCCAGACTCAAATAATCAAATTTTCCAGCTCCAGGAGAATTCAGCACTGAAATACATTTCTCAAAAGAGCAAACAGATTTTTTTATATTTAATTTTGAAATCTGAGATGGGGCTAGACATATTGTCAATTACCCAGGTGCCCCCCAGTCATGTGCTCTGATAAACTTCAGTCACTCTTTACTGCTGTACTGCAAGTTGGAGTGGTCTCACCCCCCTCCCCCCAACAGCCTAACAACAGAAAAATGTGAAGGTAACCAGATAACAGCTCCCTAAAACAAGATAACAGCTGCCTGGTAGATGTAAGAACAGCACTCAATATTAAAATCTAGGTTCCGCTGCAACACATTCAGTTACCTTGAGTAGGAGAAACAACAGCCTGCCAGAAAGCAATTCCATCCTAAAGTGCTGGCTCTTTCTGAAAGCACATGACCAGGCAAAATGACCTGAGATGGCTGCCTACACACCAATATTACAACTAAAAAAATTCACTTGCTGGTTCAGGTATGAAATTTATATTGAAGAGTGAATTATTTGCAGTGTAAACAGTATAATTTAGAAATAAAAACTACATCATAAAAATCATGGCAGAATCCCTTTAAAACATTGAGATCCATATTAAGGAAACCCCCAGGTCCCGAGCATTCTGGATAAGAGATCCCATCCCTGTATAAGTATGATTATCTTGGTTTCTAACATATGATGCATCCTAAAATTTGTCTGGATAGCACTGGACCTTAAAAAAAATATACTATAAATATATATACAAATATTTTATGGTCATCTTAAAAATTCCAAACAATATTGTATTGCATTCAAATAAACGTTTCATACAGATAAACCTGTCAGACAGTAATGAATGTCAATCTTTGGCATTATAAAATCATTGCCAGTGAAAATGTTATATAAGAAGCTTAGCAAGGTTTTTTGTGCCTTGACAATAACTTGGTTTAATTGTGGTTGTTAGGATTAATCTTCAAGTCAATATCTTCATTATCCGTTGTCTATTTAATCATTTCTAAAAGGTTGCTAAACCATGAGATTATATTTGTTCTCCTGAATTTATTATGCAGATACCAATATTTCGACTTTATTTTTGTTTTCTCAGGACAGAATTCTACTCAACATGATGCACCAGAAAATATCTTCTGCTGTTGTCTGATAAAGCAATTCATGGATCTTTTTCAAATAAATTAATTGGATATACAGCAATTTCAGTTTTACCTTTCAGTTATTTTGACATTTCTTTATCTTATACTATAAGTAAAAAGAGATGGATGATGGATATAGAGATAACTCACGTATTTACCAAGGTGCAAGAGACATAGCCCGAGAGGTAAAGAGACAAACTAGCAACAGAGCCATGGATGATTACAGGTATCAAGACAACACATATGGTGGTTATTCACCAAATGATGCTTATTATAGTGGAGATAATGTCAATCAAGATGAAGATGCTCAGAGTGATGCGACGGAAGGGCACGACGAAGACGATGAAATATATGAAGGCGAATACCAGGGTATTCCACACCCTGATGATTTAAGACAGCATAAAGCATCAGCCATAAGAGATGAATTTAAAGACCCAGCTGATATCATTGCTGAAAGAATTGAGGATGAAGAACAGCTGGCTTATCAGTATGAGAACATAATTCAGGAATGTGGGCATGGTCGGTTCCAGTGGACCCTCTTCTTTGTTTTGGGGCTTGCACTGATGGCTGATGGGGTGGAAGTATTTGTCGTGGGATTTGTTCTTCCCAGCGCCGAGAAGGACATGTGTTTATCGCGTTCAAATAAAGGAATGTTGGGTATGTGTTGATACAGGAATGCTAATTTTGTTTTTGTCTGATGTTTGCCTTCAAATACCAAAAAAAGTCATGTAATTAGAGTTTAAAATACTATGATATTTGGTGCTGGAGATTTCAATATGAAAGTACTATTAGGTTTAATATTGTGTTTGTTTTAGAGGTAGATAGGCTGTTCCGATCCCCTATAATTTATTTATTAGTGATGGGCGAATTTTGGGCATTTTGCTTCACCGGAAAATTTCCCGCAAAATGGTACTGGTGTCTCATTTTTGACGCCAAAAAAAATGGACTAATTTATTTGCTGGCGGCGAATCACGGGAATTCGCCGCAAATTCGCACCTGCTAAATAAATTCGCCCATCACTATCTATAACTGTAATTAGATTTTACTCCAATATACTGTAAATGCTGTATATAATAAGTTAGTAATTAACTGCCTGACTTTCAGATTGACTATCAACCCCCAGACTGCTATGATTTTACTGATAGAGTTTGTGCTGATCACTTTGTTTGCTACAGTATGTGACGATTTGTGGCCATCCAATTCCAGGACATCATATAGGTGGCTCAGGTGTAAGTCCAAACTGCAGACATAAAACACATGCCAAATTTATTTCAATTAACGGATTCTGGCCATTTTTAAAGGACTACTGCCTTTGGTTGGTTGCAGCTAGAAAAAAAAAGTTAGGATGAGGTATATATATTATGTATATTATATATAAAAGTATATAAACAGCTCTAAGAATACCAGAAGGACCCCCTCCCCCTCCTGGCGTTTGCCTTCCCCCTTTCTCTGCTCACTCTGGATCACTCTGCATACCTTATACCTCCTCTTTAATGACTGTAAATATGTGGGGGGGAGCATCCGCATCATCCATAGGGAGTGGGTCTGGGTTGACCGGGCCCATAAAGACTGGGACCCACTAGATGTTTTCCTGTTGTCCCACTCACCCAGGATGACCATGCCTGTGTCTCTGTGGGTCTCATCCAGGCAATACTGTTCCCCCACATACCAAAAACATACAGGTTAACTGGCTCCTTACCCTGCTGTGTGTGAATGTGATAGTGAGTAGGGATGTAGCGAACTGCCGATTTGGTGTTCGCGAACGCCGTTCGCGAACACCGGCAAAAAATGCGAACGTTAGCGAACAGTTCGCGAACTTCGAACACCCGCTAAAATCGTTCGATCGAAGGATCGAAGGATTTTAATCGTTCGATCGAAGGATTTTCATTCGAATCGAACGATCAAAGCCATTCGATCGAATGCTTTTCATTGGATCGAATGCTTACAATCGTTCGAACGAATGGAAATCGTTCGATTTTTAGCGGTCGAAGGAATTCGAATGGTCGAATGGTCGAACGATCGAACGCGGACTCAAACTGCGAACGTTCCCAAACGTTCGCGAACATTCGGCGGACGCGAACGGTCGAAGTTCGCGCGAACTAGTTCGCGGGCGAACAGTTCGCTACATCCCTAATAGTGAGCCTAGATTGTAAGCTCCATTGGATCACAGAATCCAATGAATAAATGTGACAGAGCTATATGAATATGAATAAATGAAAATAAAAATTTATGGAAAAAGAATGTGTATGCAAGCCTGTACTACAAATTATATATATATATATATATATATATATATATCTCTATCTCTCTATCTATCTATCTATCTATCTATATAGAGAGAGTCTTATTTCACAAATGAAACTCCTTTTCCTATACACACAAACAGCATGCTTGCATATTGAATGAATAGGAAAGGTTTTCCCTAGTGCAAGGTGGTATCGCATAGACATTCTGAGAATGATCGCAGTTTGTTACTGTTTTGGCTATAATCCTGAAATAAATTTTAGGGGAATAGCCCAGCACCAATTGAAGGCAGAACCCACACTTTGAGGGGAAAAAAGTATTAGCAATACTATGTTAGAGTTCTGTATTCGAATTTCAGTTTTAGCCTTTCCTTAGTAGCCACTGCCTCCTAAGCTTGTTGGCTACAAGCCTCTTTACAACCATCTATAGCCCACCTAATTTTATATAATGCCCTAAATCCCCTCCAGCGCAGGGATGACTCCCTGGGGTTTCTTAAAACCAGAGATACTCAAAATTAATCCAGTATAGGTAATCTCACGTACTAAATACAATTGTGAGGGAATATTTAAAGGGGAACACAACCAAAAAACTATTTTTTGCATAATGATAGAAAATGTAATTCAAATATACATTAAATGCATTACAATACATCATTTAAATACATAAAAAATTATTAAAGAAAGTTATAAAGTACAGGTATGCTTCACATGGATAATGGTGCACAGTGCATCCTGTAGCTGGATCCCAATAGTTACAGCTTGTTTGAGTAAGGTGCTACAATATTGCCACTATATTGCCCAACCTCTTTTTATATGGCTTTTTATTGCTGCAGAGTTGCAGATAATGCCAGCATTCCTCGTCAATGGGAGTATCCATAAAATATGAAAGAAAGAAAAACCATGGATAAAACATAAAAGGTTGAGTGGACCAAATCCACTATTTGGATTTGTCTGAATCTTCGAATCCTTCGTCAAAGATTTGGCCGAATACTGAACTAAATCCGAATCCTAATTTGCATATGCAAAATAGGGCCAGGAAAGGAACATTTTTTTTACTTCCTTGTTTTGTGATGAAAGTCACATGATTTACCTTCCCTCCTCTAGTTTACATATGCAAATTAGGATTCAGATTCAGTTTGGCCAGGCACAAGGATTCGGACAAATCCTGCTGACAAAGGCCAAATCCCGCCCGAATCCTGTCTCGAATCCGGGAATCAGTGCAGGGCCGGATTTACATAGTGGGTGCCCCGAGGCCCACTGCCGTTCATCACCTCATCCCCTCCCCTTTATTTGTGCAAATTTTCATCATCTGGACTGGAGCAATGGGGGTTGGCGCACGGGAAATCTAAAAAATGATTGTATATCCAGCGCATCCCCTGTGTTTTTGAACCAATGTGGGTGTGGTTGGGCAGCATGCCGCCCCCCCCTAAAGCCCGGGCCTAGGTGGCCTTTCCACAAATCCGGGCCTGATCAGTGCATTCCTAGCAATGACTAATAACTGCCTAGTATCATAATGAATCTGTTTACAGGCTACTGCTGATGCTTAACATTAGCATTATATAGAAAAACCAGGAAAGGAAATAATTAAAAATACAAAAAAAATAGAAGAAGAAGACAAGGTACAGATCATCATATTTGCCTTTGTTGAACATTCCTCTTCCCTTGCCATATGCTTGTTACAGTTTGGCAGTTTTCCTGGAATGGCATTGGCAAACCAGAGCAGCAGTAGTGCAGATCAATGCCCTTTTCTCATTAAATATCAAAGCAGCCAGGTTTGATTTCCCTTATAACCACTTAATGTCCTTAGCTGGTGTATACGGCTCACCCTTTGTAGTTGAATTACATAGATTCTGTTGTTTTGAGTGCTATTTATTGACATATGCACATGATAAATGTCAAGACAATCAATTAAAATGTTATCAGCTCTGAATTAAATCTCTGTTCTTTACTGTAATGATAACAGCCCCATTTGTAACAAAAATGGTTTTTGTAAGAGATCTTCATAATAGCCAGACTTCCGTTATTAATATCTGTTGACGTGCCATGCTGCTCAGTCACATGGTAATTGCATGTCTGCAAACTGGAACATAGGCAAAAGTATTTTCAGCACAAATTCTGGCGATTGGACTCATGTTTAAAAAGGGGTTATGCTGGCCCTTTAAGTTAAGTATGGGTATCCTCTTTCCAGATGGTGCACACTTTAATGGTAAAGGCACAGCTTAATCATTCATTTAATCACTATTTTTCGTAAGTAAATAAATGTATAAATAATAACAATATGTTATATATAACGTTTCATTAAATCTTAATTTCTTATTATGCCTGCAGGGCTAATAGTGTACCTGGGCATGATGTTCGGTGCATTCATTTGGGGAGGACTGGCAGATAAAGTGGGAAGGAAGAAATGTCTCATTATCTCACTCGCCATCAATGCAGCCTTTTCATTTGTCTCTTCCTTTATGCAGGGATATGGCTTATTCATTTTTTGCCGCCTTATATCGGGGTTTGGGTAAGTATTCTATCTTCAGTGTTTCAAGAGATATGTACAGTATGGTACATTAATTTCCACCTACATTATAGAATAAGTAATCCTCAACTAGTTTATTTCATATTTAGGTGTCTTTTGTATAAGCAGCAATTTTAACCCTACCTTTGATGGGGCAAGTCCATTATACCCCCTTAAAATCCTGGAACAACAGCAGGGGATATTGAATGTAGCTGGACGTTTTTTTCTGTGAATTCATATGTCAGACATTGTACAATGCCTGCTGTGCAGTTTTGATGTGTTCTTGTTTTATTGCCTGAGCAAGAGAGTATAGGGTTACTGGTGGCTTTGAGCTGCATGGGAGCTTTCCAGAAAAAGAAAATAAGGAGAAGAGCCTGAACTTCGTTTAGGTCAGACAACAATGACTCTTTTCTTGAAAATGGTGAAAAATTGGTTATAAGTTTATATGAGACAGTTGTTTATTTTAACGTTTAGGAGCTAATATAGCATTCTCAAACTATATGGCTCTATGTACTCTGAATAAGGGAATGCAATGGAAAAGAATTATTTTGAATACCCTCAGGTGTGCCATTTCATGTGCCTTTCTTTTCCTGGTTTGCTAGATTAGGAGCCTACCAAAGAAGCATAATGCTTGGTTTTAACTCTTTCTCTTCGAAATGTGTTCTTTTGTGACACAATTTGCTTGGTCTGCTAAACAGGATCCAATTTGTTAATTAAGGAGCAGGTAATCTCTGCCCCTAATTGTTTAGATTGGTTAGGATGTTGAGGATTTTTAAGTCCAGTAGACAATATACTTACTCATTTGAACACAATTTGCTTCAGTACCATGGACAGCACTCAGCTTAAAATGACTTGCATACACAAGCTTCAAATATAGATGGCATGTGAGATCCAACATCCCTCATCTATATTCCTAACACTTTTATTTTCACACAATGACCCAGTCATTCATTTTTATCTCAGGTTAATATTGCTGTGGACATCTCTTTCAAAGCTTGTATATAATTTGTGTTATATGGGCTTTAGGTGGCTTTTTTAGCCCCTATGTGAACTGGCAGCCTTCAGGATGCTCTGTTTGGCAGAACATGTGTTTTTTATACAACTAAAACATTCCTCCAAGCCAGGAATTCATCAAAATAAGCACCTGCTTTGAGGCCACTGGGAGTAACATCTGAGGTGTTGGGGAGCAGCATGTTGCTGACAAGCCACTGGTTGGGACCGCTGATTTATAGGATGCAAGTTTTGTAACACTGCTTTCTATTTTTCTATTTTTATTTAGTATCGGCGGATCACTCCCCATTGTGTTTGCCTATTTCTCTGAATTCTTAGCTCGGGAAAAGAGAGGAGAGCATTTGAGCTGGCTCTGCATGTTCTGGATGGTTGGAGCACTCTATGCAGCAGCGATGGCTTGGAGTATAATTCCCCACTATGGTAACACCCTTTTTTGTTTATGGCATAATCCAATATCTGCTGTAGCAATATGATGTGCTATGATGGTAAAAATATAATAGTTCATTTCCAAATTTCTGTAACAGAACCAAAAAACATTTTTTTTGGTTCAAAACGATAAAACATTTTTCCTCCATGAATGCCAAGATCCTACAACATATGGGGGCCGATTCACTAACTTCGAGTGAAGGAAAAAACTTCGAATTTCGAAGTTTTTTTTGGGCTACTTCGACCATCGAATGGGCTCCTTCGATCTTCAACTTCGAATCGAAGGATTCGAAGTAAAAATCATTCGACTATTCGACCATTCGATAGTCGAAGTACTGTCTCTTTAAAAAAAACTTTGACCCCCTAGTTCGCCATCTAAAAGCTACCGAAGTCAATGTTAGCCTATGGGGAAGGTCCCCATAGGCTTGGCTAACTTTTTTTGATCGAAGGATATTCCTTCGATCGTTGGATTAAAATCCTTCGAATCGTTCGATTCGAAGAATTTTATCGTTCGATCGAAGGAATTATCCTTTGATCGTTCGATCGAAGGAATTATCCTTCGATCGTTCGATCGAACTATCTGCTCTAAATCCTTTGACTTCGATATTCGAAGTCGAAGGATTTTAATTCCTAGTCAAATATTGAGGGTAAATTAACCCTCGATATTCGACCCTTAGTGAATCGGCCCCATGAACTTTCTGTATATGTCAGTCCTAGATACATTTTTGAGTGATGCAAGTAATGTGGTATTTGTCAGTAAAAGAAACGGTGGGTTTTGCTTGTTCCAAGCAACTTTCATGCCTTTTAAAATATAACATACCTCTAATAATAGGCCAGTGCACCTTTTAAGGGTAGGGACACACTGGGCGATTTGGGGAGATTTAGTCGCCTGGCGACTAATCGCCGTGACTTTCCACGACCAATCTTCCCCGAATGCCTCCCCTCACTCTGCGCCTGGATAAAATGAAAAATCGCCTGCGCTAATCACACGCGGCGATTTGTTTTCCGAAGTCGCCCGAAGTTTCCTCGTGAGGCAACTTCGGGCGATTTCGGAAAACGAATCGCCGTGTGTGATTAGCGCCGGCGACTTTTCATTTTATCCAGGCGCAGAGTGAGGGGAGGCATTCGGGGAGAAAAGTCGCTGCGATTAGTCGCCAGGCGACTAAATCTCCCCAAATCGCCCAGTGTGTCCCTACCCTAAAGGTACTGAAGCCTGCAGCTTCCTGCATTAGTATGGTCATGCAATTCCTTGGTGACTTTTAGACTTATACGCCCTCATTCATTTGCAATTCAAGTGCACATTCCTAAAATGGATGCAAATGTAAGTATTTATTGATGGATAATTATGGAATATTATGGATAATTATCTTCTGTTGTTTGTAGTGGCTTTTCTGTGGTTTGGCTGAGCCAAACAGGAATCCCATGTGCAACACTAAAGTTTATAAGCAGATAATAATAATACTAACAACTGGCTTTTAAGGTATGGACCGATATTGCCTCATTTACTAATGTAGTTATATAGTCTATTATAGTCTTAGGGCATTTATGCTGATTAATTGCTGCCAATCACTTTGTATAAAGGCCCTAGTGTGTCTTGTTTTTCTTCCTCTATAACATAATGTCACTTATGCAACTTTGAGGATTTTCATACTAAATTAACTACAATGAAATATTACTTTTATCATTTATAACAGTTGACCTAATGACGTTTTTTGTACTATTTTTTCAGGATGGGGTTTCAGCATGGGTACACACTATCATTTTCACAGTTGGAGAGTGTTTGTGATCATGTGTGTTCTGCCATGCATTGCCTCTATCATTGCTCTAAAATTTATGCCAGAGAGTCCTCGCTTCTTATTGGAGGTAAGGAAATGTTATCTTTCAGGATTGGACTAGAACTACAAGAATATTAGCTACTCTATAAAATACATAAATATTTGATTCCAGCTATTTTACCCAGTATTTATAGCTTTAAATAGTTTCTCTATAAATATGTATTAAGAATAAATGCTGCTTAGAACTATGTATAAGGAATTACTAAGTAATGAACTGCTGCAAAGACTGAAGATGATGTAATGATCCTACTAAAATGCAAGGCCAGGTAACAATAGCCTATTGGCCGGAGCAAGGCCTACATTTTATCTGTGTTACAACTGTAAGCAATGCCCTTCTGCACATGCAAGCATTCATGACCACTACTTGAATTATTCAAAAACTGCGTTTTTTAAAAAAAAAACTACTTTTATCACCTAAAAAGTTAATATACCTCTAAAGTAATATATTCAACACAAGATCTTCACCAAAGCACTGACCATATGGTTGAAGCTCTTTCCTGAATGTAGGTTAGATAAAATCAAAATAAGAATTTCAATACTTGGCATCATGGCTCATGGGTAGGGTTGCCATCTTTTGCTAAACTTTTTACCAGCTGGTGGGGGACGGGAACAAAAAGGGGCGGTGTGACGTCAAAGGGGGCGGGACTATGTCGTAAACTGGACAGGGCCACGGCACGAAGATTTCTGAAAGGAGGGCAAAAACTAAGTTTACAAGGTGTTGGGGGCGGGCCAAGAAGTCTTTTTAAGGGTATTACAAATTTACGGCAGCTACATTGCCGGTAAATTTGTAATACCGGCCCCAGCCTTGCCAGGTGTTTTACTGGCTAGGCCGGTAATATACTGACCAGGTGGCAACCCTACTCATGGGTCAAGTATTTTGCTCTCAATACTTGGATCTACTCATCACTACATCCTAGTAATGGAATCCAGATTTCTATAAAAAATTAATGTCCCATTGGCCAATGCCTTACATTATAATAACAATTAGCATAGTCTAAGAGGGTTGAATTAGCATTGTGAGAGCTACTCCTTAAATAAAAGCAAACAACATTTAATAAATTAATGAACATGGTTTCTTTTTTTTGTCTAAACCTACAGCCATTAGACTGGTCTAATAAACTGGGTAGGATCATCTATAGTAGGCATCCTACTCAGTGAGCTTTTGTTAAACAAAAGAAAGGTACCACATTTCATTTCACAAAAGTAGGGAGTTGCCATTTCATTCAACTATATTGTGTATGGGCACCAAGGCTACCAAAATAGCTATTCCTGTTTCATAATGAAATGAGGCTGTAACTGAACAACACAGAGAGAAATACATTTAAGGGTCTCTTCTGTATAGATTATAATTATTAAGTTCAGATAGAAAATGCTTTGTAATAATGTTTAAAGCATTATTTTACTATTTTTAATGCAGACATAAGGAACATTTTTTCTATTGTTTCTACAGACAGGCAAACACGACGAAGCTTGGATGATACTGAAGAACATTCATGACACAAACATGAGAGCTAAGGGAGAACCAGAAAAAGTCTTCACAGTAGGTTTTCCCATTCCTTGTGAACATAACTGATGGTTCACATGCATTAACTTATATTCAGAAAGCAATTTAAATATATAAATTTTGAGTATTATCTAAATATTGAGTATTGACTTGTTTCCTTCTTCTCAGGTCTCCCACATTAAGACACCCAAACAACCAGATGAATTCATTGAAATACAGAGTTCTACCGGGACATGGTTTCAGCGTTGGTTTGTCAGGATTATGACTGTTGTTAAACAGGTAATGTAACTCGATGTAACTGCAAAACAAATGCTTTAGGAAATATTGCTGAGATAGACTATGTAGTGGAAGTGCTAGGAAGCATTTCTAATGTCCCATGTGGTGGATTATTTGTGTTTTGAATTCTCAAGGAACGCAAGACACTTTAGAACTCACTTACTAAAGATGCAAATTGCAATTAACCGTGTTTGTCTGCCCAGAATGCACCTCTCCATACCCGGTATGGGCACAGAGATTGCACCTGACGTAGAACGTATTGGTAACTTGCATCGAATGATGCGTTCCTTTAATTTTTATAGAAAGGAACACATTTTTTTCTGGCATTTTTTTTCCAGTGCAAAAATTTAATTTTTTCTGCAAAACAAAACACACATGCTAGAAATACTAGTAATGCCATTGGTATTTTTCTTCCAACAAAAAAAACACACAGAGAAATGCAGACAATGCCACTTGTGTTTTTTTACCCCCTCCCCAATTTGTTTTCCCCCCAAAACAACATATACAGTGAATATTAAGCGCAGATGTGTGAAAATATTTGTCACTGGCAAACAAATGAATTTTTCCATGAAACTTCACCAGGCTAAAAAGTTCACTCATCCCTTTCAATAATACAGTATAAAGGAAAACATTTATTATAATCAGTTGTCCATTTTAATTAAAGCATGTGTGACTTCTTCATTATTCCAATGATCTCATTTTATTCTAGATATGGGAGAACATGTTACTTTGCTTTTCTGGACAATTCAGAAAGAACACTATATTTTTGGCTGTCATCTGGTTTACAATGTCATTAAGGTAATGTTTTCCACTTGGAAATGAACTATGTGTTTTGCAAGTCTTAATCTTTATTGTTATAAGTTCTTTTCTGCTTCTTCACAGTTACTATGGTCTCACTGTCTGGTTTCCCGACACAATACGATATCTTCAAGATGAAGACTACGCCAATAAAGTAAAAAGGTTTGCCAATGAAAACGTAAGGAATTTCGTCTTCAACTTCACTCTCGAAAACCAAATACATGAAGATGGAGAATACTATAATGATAGGTAGGTTTATTTTCTAATTAGCCTAACATCTTAATTAAGATTCAGATTTTTTTTACTATTTATTCGGCCAATCATTTTGCTGTCCTACATCTTTAATCTAATTGCGATATGCCATAAATGGCTTTAATATAAATACATTTTGCAAAAATAACAAGAATGTAAAATGTTGCAGTTCAGACAGTGTTTATTATACTTTATATTTCAGACCTGTTTGACAGTGGCTTAATTTTTTTGTGCAAAATAGCTGTGATTTCAGTATCATGTTTTATAACACACACTGCACACTGGCCCTAATGGTAGAATGTGCAATATTTGTTTCATATGTGGCTTTTAAAGGGGACCCGTCACCCAAAAAAATGATTAATAATCCTATTTTATCAAATTAGTCAAGCAAAATTAACTTTATTACACAAATACTATAAATAATATAAATTATTTGAATCTTGTTTCCTTTAGTCTGGGAATTCAAAATGATAGCAATCAGGCAGGGGCCATTTTGTGGACACTGTTATTAAGACAAGCCTTGTATCATCTCAGAATCTTGTTTTTGCACCAGAATGGGGGACCCGATGTTCATCCCCATGCCCTGGCTACACAATGAAATGGTATAGAGAAAGGGGAAATATGTGGAGTGCAGTGACATCTAGGAAGGGTTGAATAGAAAGTGAAAGTAATTGTCTGCCCCGCCTCTATGCCTAAGGCATAGAGGAGGGGCAGGCAATATTTGATTGACAGCTGAGATTTTTAAATGAGCTTAAAATACATGTATTCCATGTTTAATTTGAAAAGGACTTTAATTATTCAGATTTTTTGTCTGAGTGACGGGTCCACTTTAAACACTTCCTCTGTTTTGCTGGAACTTTTACCAATTCCCCAAACAAAATAAAGCTGATTATTTAATATATTATCAACTTTGGTCTCCATCCCTATTGAAACAGAGAAATTGTAGAATACACTGAATGCACTGTACGGTGATATTACATGGGAGGTGATTTACTAAAACTCAGCTCAATCTTTTTCTCAAAAAAAAAAAAAAAATATGACCACAGTCCCAAACCAGAATTCCCTTAATTTAATATTTTTTCTTGAAAAAACATTGTGTAAAAGTCAAGAAGTGCAACTTTTTTCAAATTTACTTTTTGAAAACTTGACCTTTTCTAATTGTTGCCCAAAAAACTTGAATTTATGGGATTATTGAAGAAAAACCAGTGCAAACAGCCCAAAATAAAATAATAATAAAAATAAAAATAATGTTCCAATTGTTAAAGGGACCATCTGCCATCTGCCATTTGCTTATACATGATTTTGACAAGTTTTAACTGGAGTAATTTCGGATTGAAATTTTTAGCAGCATAGCAAATCTCGAAAAATTATGTTTCCCTTTAAAAATATGGATTTTTTTCCTTTTAAAACTCATCTTGACCAAAATTTGAGGCTTCATAAATAGTGTGGCAGTTGCCATTTTAATGAATTTTTATACAGCTTCTATACTACGGTATATTCCTTTTCTGTAAGGAAAAATAAATGGGGATTAGCAGTAAAAAGTCAATATTCTATATAGTTTATGTAAAATGTATTTTCTATTAGTAGGAATAGCAGAATATTTTTTTCAGAATGAACAATATGTTCTCCATTGACTTTATTGTTCATTGTTCAGCTCATTAAAAGCAATTTAAAAGATACGGTTTGGCAATATACCATAAACAGATTTATTTTCTGTTGAGTAATAATTCAAATACTGTTCCCTTTAAAGTAGCTTAGATTATAATAAAATAGATTTTATTGTTTTTATTGTCAGAATAATATTGTAGTTCATTTCTGAAACTATTCTGACCCCTGCAGGAAATAAGAAAAATCATGCAGTTTCCTGGCATGGTGTTATGGTTTAATATTTTTTCATCTTTACATATACTCTTATATCTTATCTATCTGATTTATTTATTTTTTTATTTTAGGTTTATTAAATATATGCGACTATATTGAGTAATGCAGTATTTTCAATTTATTTAATGACCTGTAGCTTATGTAACAGGTTGTAGGAACGTTACACATTTCCATTTTAACAATTGCAAATCTGATTTGTTAGGTTTTACAAGATGAAACTCAAGTATGTCACTTTTGAAGACTCGTTATTTGATGAATGTTACTTTGAAGATGTGACGTCCGCTGGCACCATGTTTAAAAATTGTACCATACAAAACACAGTTTTCTATAATACAGGTAATAGGCAACAGAGTTGTAAACTGCTTAATAAAAGCCTCCTCCCCCACATTCATTTTAAATGTATTTTTGGCACTGGGATTCAAATAGAATGCAAAATAACTGGCCATCATACAAAGGTGCTGCGCCAACAAGGCTAGTTGAAGGACTCAATTGTGCTTCTCTGTGCTAGCATCATGGATCCCCCTGGACCCCTTCTGGTAGAGTCCTGCAGCGGGTCGGCTACCCGCAAAAACCTGCAGTATCCTGCGGGTTGTGGGTAGAAGTTCCTGGTACGGGTATAGACGCGGGTCGGGCCATGGGTCTTCTCAATAGTGATATTTACTCCTCTTTTCTGGCCACGTCTACTTCCGATGATGGCACTTCCGGTTTACAATGACAGTACTTCCTGATTCTTGATGGTCAGCAGGTTGCAGGTCTGGGTTGCAGATTGCAGGTTGCGGGTACGGGTCGGGTACAGGTCCCAAGAGGGAGAGGGGCTGCAGCAGCAAGCAACCTCAGGGTGACAGAAGGTCCAGGATGGCACCTGCCATCATGTGAAGGACTATCATCATCTTGCTAAAGTCAGTAGGGGTCATTTACTACATGCAGGGCAGGGGCAAAGTTAAAAAAAAACAAGCATAATCCACCATCCAGTTTTCTGCACTATGTACCTTGCCCTACATGCAGGAGCACGATGACCTGTTTCAGCAGCATTCAGCAGCTCTGTATACAGTACATGAGTTTCATGTGGAGGGAGGCATTTAGGTGTCCCCTATACCTGTCCCCTAACTTGTGCATCTATAAGACACATACTAAAGGAGTGCCAGTGAATGCAGGCTTCAACACTATGGCAGGAAACATGGCAAGCTGTGCTCTGAACCTTGCACCAGGTTTTTATCCATTGCAGGGTACAGAGAGTAGCCAAACTGAATACGTAAGTGCTATTTAAATGAGCACTAAGTGGCATGTTTTTGTCCCCATAGAGCTTTTGAACCTAAGTCTGGGGTATAACAACAAAGGGAAAGTTGTGCTCACCACTTAATTTAAAACCATTAGGCCCCTCCTAATACAATGAGGCTGTAACCACAGAATTCATACAGACAAATACAAGAGGTCCTTTTGTGCACTAAGCTACTAAAAATTGGGTTGTTTGTCCATATATTGCAGTATATTCGAGCTGGCCAACTACATAGAAAGTCATCCCTGGTCTGGCCAGTAGGGATGGGCGAATTTGACCCATTTTGTTTCACCAAAAATTAGCCGCCAGCAAAATGTCGCCGACGCCCATTAAAGTCTATGGGCGGCAAAAAAAATTTGTTGCATGGCAAAAAATTTGACGCGCGTTTTTTTTTTTTTTTTGACACACGACATACAAGTCTATGAGCGTCATTTTTGCGGCGAAACAAGGCACAAAAATTCGCCCATTCCTACTGCCCAGTTCTACACTCAACTTTTATCTGATTCATTAAGAATTCTACTGCTTGATGATACCTGCAAATTGCTTTTAACTGCTTTTACACCTTGTTATGTTTTGGGTAGCCGAGGATGAGTAGAATATAACAGTGCTTTATTAGCAGGCTCTCATGCAGCCATTACACAACAGTAAGCTTTCACTTTTAAGCTACCAGGAAGTATGCACAGTAGAAGTATGAGCACAGTGACATCTACAGGCCATTTGCATGAACACCACATATTGCCCCTATAGTAGGAAAGCATTTGGACAACTATAATAAACAAAAACATTAAACAGTAAAAGCAATAATATACATTATTCACATCACATAGTCCTTGGTCCATGCAGGTAGTTTTCTGATTCTCTCAGTACACCTTATAGGTTCACTTTCTTCAGGCCTATTGCAGTTGACATCAGGAGTAGGAAATGTAGCAAATGGAGCTTCTTCAAAGTCATATCTAACAGGAGCAAGATAACTTGCATTCCATATGTCCATCCGTCAGTTCATATGTGTATGGTCCTCGCTGGCATCTCACTTCAAGTGGTGTAGTAAATTTAGATTGTCCTTGCTTCAGTATTCCTGGTTTCTTAATTCTGACTAAAGATCCAGGCTGAAAGTGTACTTCTCTTGCACCACGTTTTCGGTCAGTATAAGCCTTGCATTTGGCTTGGTGACATTTTACAATGTCAGCCGTAGATGATTTTGTAGGCACAGTATTTTGTGGAAGTTTGATGTCTGCAACATGTAACTTAGTGTGCATCTGTCTACTATGTAAGAATTCAGCAGGAGATGATTGAGTTGTTGCATGGCACGTTGCTCTGTAGTTATGTAGGAACTCTGTTGTAAATACTTTCCAAGATTTCCCAGTAAGATTTTTTGTCTGTAGTTCTTTCATTCAGACGTCTGTTAAATCGCTCGATTTCTCTATTTGCTTGTGGGTAATACACTGAAGATTTCCTATACACAATATTCCTCTCTCTCAGAAAGGATTCAAACTCATATGAGACAAACTGTGGTCCATTGTCTGATATTAACTCCTTTGGATTACCTTCTCTGCTGAAGACTGTAGTCAGAAATGTTATTACTGTAGCTGATGTTATATGAGAAACAAATGCAATTTCAGGCCATTTACTGTAATAGTCTGCCAAGGTTATAGCAAATCTGCAGTCTATAGTCACATCTGTAAAAAGACCGACAATACCAATAGCAAGTTTTTCCCATGCTGATTAAGGGAATGGTACTGGTTTTACATCTGATCTCACCTTAACTCTGTGCACAAAGTTCTTTGCACAACCCAGTGAAGTGTTGCTTTGTGGTGAAATTTAAGACACTGGCTGTGTGGCAGGCACTGGTGCTGTAGTAATGAGACCATCAAATAATTGTAGGTTTAATGCAGCAAAGAGATACCTTCCAAGTATAGCAGTACCCTTATTCACAATGTAAAAGTTACATTTTGCAGTATTTGATTCAAATTGTACAGTTACTGGCAAGCAACCAAGCACAGGGATTGGATCCTTTAAATAACTGACCAGTTTCAGGGCAGGTGCAACAAGCGGATCTTTTGCAAAGTATTTCAAGAAAATATCCTTTGGTAGTTTAGAATAAGCAAATTTAATATTCATTCTTTATCTTGTTCATCCTTTCCTCATACAGACCTCTACCGGCACAAATTCATAGACTGCAATTTTATAAATGTCACATTCTCTGAGGAAAAGGAGGGATGCCATATTGATTTTGAAGAAGACAATGACTTCCTCATTTACCTGGTCAGTTTTCTGGGAAGTTTGTCAGTATTACCTGGCAATATCATCTCGGCTCTTCTAATGGATAAAATCGGAAGGATACGGATGATTGGTAAATGTTAAGATTTATTTAATGTATCCCTTCAACACAAACTGAATTCTTTATCTTAAAAAAAAATGTTCTGCTTATTAAATTGTCCTGAGTGCCTTCTGGAGTTATACTTTTTTGCTTTGCAAACAGTAAAAAATGGCCTACATATACAATAAAATTTTGCAGTGGTTTGGTGGGAAATTTTCGGGGTACAGGTACTTTTTACAGATAGATATTCGTATGTATTTGAGGTAAGTACAGTAGTATTGAGCAATTCTTGTGTAGTGGATCACAAAACCATGCTTGTATTGAATGGTCTGTAATTTATGCTGCTTAGCCTATTGTAATATCCATTCCATAATACTAAAATGAGGATAGAAATCTATAATTTCCTGTTGTAACAAGAGAAGCTTTGCCATAAAAAGAAACTGATAAGCACCAAGATATAGGGATCTGTTCATCTTATAACCCTTAACACCTGCATTTCATTTATTAAGCATCATTTTTGCAATATGGTTTTAATCAGAAAAATGTGCAATTACAGATGAAGTATTTATATCACTGAATCTACTGATTTGCAGCCTACAGCGCTTGCCCTGGGCCCTTGCTGTTAGATGAATATGGCAGGATAATTTAATTGCACAGTATTTCTTAGGGTTATCATTGGCTGTATATAAATGTATGTGTGATAGATAACAGGAGAATCACTATATATATATTACAGGTGTCGGGGTACTATAGGCTGCAGTCTAATAACGTATGATAAAATGACTTGCTATACTTTTTAATCTCCAGAGGCTTAACTAATGGGGATATTGCCCCAAATAGACACAAAGAAACAGAACCACACATTGAAACATGTGGTGTAACAGCGTCAAAGCACAATGATATATAAGAATGTGGAGACATGGGAGTGGACAGAAGGAATGGAATAAAGTCATTAAGGCCACCCCTAAGTCAGTGTGTGCTATAAATTTAAAAAAAAAAAAAAAATGTATAATTCATATTTCATCCTTTCAATAATTTGCTAAAAGATGTCTTTATTGTGGAATTCATGTGTGTATGAACTGTGCATGTACCTACCATTCTGACTCGCAGTCTCTCTCTGTACCTTTCTTGTAGCTGGGTCGATGCTGATTTCGGCAGTTTGCTGTTTCTTCCTTTTTTTCGGTAGCAGTGAATCTGCAATGATTGGTTGGCAGTGTCTTTTCTGTGGCACCAGCATTGCTGCCTGGAATGCGCTGGATGTTATAACTGTTGAACTATATCCTACAAATAAAAGGTACCA
The DNA here is from genome assembly GCF_017654675.1 of Xenopus laevis. Classification (NCBI taxonomy): domain Eukaryota; kingdom Metazoa; phylum Chordata; class Amphibia; order Anura; family Pipidae; genus Xenopus; species Xenopus laevis. Next base: position 42,559,028 of record NC_054376.1, on the reverse strand, counting down.
TTAGAAGCATATTGTCCCTTTCCTAATCTGACATTGTTTTTGGGGTCTTTGAATTGGATGTATAACAATAAGAAAAGTTCCAAAATGTATGGCATTACCAGTTTATGTACAAATATGTAATAAATGATAATACAGAACCATGTTGTATAAAAAAACTACTTACAATTTGTTGTAGGTATCATGATATTTTCTGCAAATTACATTTAACTTTGTATAGCATATTTATTAGCAGGCCATGACAGTTCTGTTTTATTAGTATGGAAATATGTTTGAATATGTTAGAACTTATTATGGTTATAATTAATCATTTGTTTTGTTCTGAGCGAATACCTTCATTCAAATCACAGGCTTAACTTTTTATCCAGTGTTAACAGGGGAATCTTAGTTTCTATTTTGTACTTTTACACTATGAGATCTGTGATTTTTGAATTTCTGATAGCAATATTGATGATACATTTTCAAAATGACAATGATCCATCAAGTTCAAACTTTGTCCTATGAATTCCAGCAGAGTTGATTCATTTTGTTAAAAGTACTATATGGTAAGGAACAGCATATATTTTGGAGCCAATACATGCACCATGTGATCAATTTCGCCATTGGCACGAGAAAAAACAGCAATGATCCCAATGCATTTCTTATAGTCTATAAGAAAAGTGCATTGACTCCAATGCATTTGGCAATATTTTTTCCATAAACACATTTTTCGGCAGGTTTGCTAATTTTTTGGCAAAGCAAAACACAAGTGTTTTTAATCATCGCTAATAAACGGCAACATACTTTCCATTTATTTACTGGAGCAATGTTCCCATGGGGTATATTTTTTAAAAAGTGAAGTTAGAGATCGCCACAGTCCTCTAGAGTGAAATTCCGCCACTCTCCATTCATTTCTATGGGATTTTTAAAAGAGTATTTATCAATGGGTGAAAGTGAAAGTTCATCCTTTTATAAATGCGCCTTTCAAAATCCCATAGAAATGAATGGAGAGTGGCGGAATTTCACTCTAGAGGACTGTGGCGATCTCTAATTTCACTCTATGATAAATATACCCCCATGTCTGCATTCTGCATAATATACACTTTGTTCACGGCGTTTACATTACAACAAAGTGCTTAATTAAAAAAAAGCGTTGTTTTTACTCCACTAAGGTTAATAATATTTTAGTTAGGTTCAAGTATAAGGTGCTGTTTGTCTGTATAATTGGTTTCTAGATAAGGGTTTCTATACCTTTACTAACAGGCATATATACATATTTCTTAAGATTATTGTGAACAGTTGCCTGTTCTGTGAATCCTATTTTTGACAGTAAAATTATTCTTTTTTTTTTCAGGGCAACTGCTTTCGGAATCTTAAATGGCATTTGCAAGCTAGCTGCTATCTTTGGAAACTCAATATTTGCTTCTTTTGTTGGGATAACAAAGGTTATTCCAATTCTTCTCGCTTCCATTGCCCTCATAGGAGGAGGCCTCATATCTCTTCGACTGCCTGAGACAAGAGAACTGGTCCTTATGTAAGCTAAAGAGGAGCTAGGCAGACACTCTTGATACCTCCTTTAGTTGATTTGGATCCAGTATTTCAGGCATCACAAACTTTTCAAAGAGCCAAAAGATCCCCAGAGTCAGACAAGACCATCATTTATCATAAACAACACAAAGTGGACTTTAAGAGTGCTCTTCTTAAACCATGATATTTCCTACATGAGTTAATGTTTCTCAATGAACTTTTTATGTTATATCAAATGCTGTTAGCAAACTATTGTATAGTAAGAGATATAGTGCATAGGGTGTTTTCCATATAGATGGATAGATGAATAATAAGGTTTAATTTCTAGCACAACTTTCCTGTTAAGGGAATAATCTGAAAGCCATCTATATTCAGAAAATAATATTAATGCCCGAATACTTATAACATTCTCAGAGCTTTTATTTTGATAACTCAGTTATGTCAGGACAATCACTGCTGTTTTATAGATCTGTTTATCGGTATGTATGGGGTATAACATAATGTGTGAGAATAATAGTTATTGAGAATGGGCATACAGAGATAATGATGCAACCACATTATTCCAGTATTTATAAATATTGTTCTATGTATTTCTGCAGTTTTAGAACAGATTTAAGCATCTCCTTTTTGGTGTTGTCTGGATAATCATGGTCCTTGAGATTTAGCCATGTGCAGACACAAGCCTTAATGCAAGGGTAAGAAGGTTTGCTTAAAAATGGAAGTAAAAGAAAACATGTCTCTTTTTAACAGTAATACAATATCACTAAAATCAGGTTTCTCCAGAGACTTAAATGGGAAGGTTCAATCAGAATTCATTGGCTGATCTCTCAAGGCAACAGCTAGGGGCACATTTACTAAGCTCGAGTGAAGGATTCAAAGTAAAAAAAACTTTGAATTTCGAAGTATTTTTTTGGGTACTTGGACCATCAAATAGGCTACTACGACACTCGACTACAACTTCAAGTCGAACAAAAAATCGTTCAACTATTCGACCATTCGATAGTCGAAGTACTGTCTCTTTAAAAAAAACTTTGCCTACATACTTTGGCAGTTCAAACCTACCGAGGTACAATGTTAGCCTATGGGGACCTTCCCCGTCACTTTTCTAAGGTTTTTTTAATCGAAGAAAAATCCTTCGATCGATCAATTAAAATCCTTCGAATCGTTCGATTCGAAGAATTTCATTGTTCAATCGAACTATTTTTCCTTCGTTCGATCGATTGTAGGATTTGCAGTAAATCCTTCAAATTTGATATTTGAATTCGTAGGTTTTCACTTCGAGGGTCGAATTCGAGGGTTTATTAACCCTCGATATTCGACCCTTAGTAAATGTGCCCCCTTATGTTTTATTGCTATTTAACCAATCAAAAGAGTAAAGCACAAAATAACCTCACACCCATTAACACTGCCAAATATGATATATTCTTTGTTTAGATTGCCTGCAACTAAAATAAGGTATACCTGAATTTAACTTACAGGACATGTTTCTTTTGAAAAATTATCTTGGCCTGACGTGTTATACAAAAGCTGGGGACACTGGGGAATCTCTACAGAGTACAATAAAACTGCCAGTATATGTGTATATGTGATGGTTTAACAGATGTATCCTCTTAATGACCAAAGTTTGGAGTTCATGGCCTCACCAGTCTTCTCTTACCATAGGTATCCATACAGATTGAATAAATACAAATTTTCATTTGGGGACCATGCTTACCCTGATGTGTAGTAAATGGTGTGCACAATGCAAAAATGTTACCGCTACACTCAAAATGCATGTTTTGGTGTTTGTGAGTAGTGAATATAATAAAACATGTTACTAAAAAAAAAATATCTTGAGGCAAAAAAAATTATGCCATTTTCAAGCTGATATTCAAAAATAGCAGTGCTCAATAAAATTTGCAATGCAATAAACAGTGTAGGTAACATTAAATTGCAAAATGCATTTTTTTATTCTTTCGTTTGCACCTTTGCTTCTTTGTTTTACGCCTTTTTACTACATATCACCATTACTATTATAATTGATTACATTGTACAGTTCATTATGGAGGTCAGCTGGTTCTTGCACAGTACAACACCTTTATTACTGAAATATGCTATTGTCTTCGTCCCAGCAATGCATTCTTAAAGTATGTTTGCATCATCTCCAGCTGTGAATTTGCTTCAGTAACTCCATGAGACTCCAAAACCCTTGACAATCACTCGACTTAGAAATATGTAAGCAAACAATAAAGGTTCTGTATATGAATAGAGCTTTGATTCAGAAAGGAAGAGAACGTTAAGTTTTAAAGGAGTTTATAAGTAGCATTACAGAATAACAGATCTTTAAGCTTGAAGGTAGCAGTAAGCGGGAGTATTTGTTCAGAAAGGGGTGTAAATGGATACAGTCTTAACAGAGTGTTAAAAGTCTACCAGCATTACAGCCATATTACAAATAAAATTTTTTAGTAGAAGTAAGTATCAGTTTTGAGTTCTGCACTGCAAATACCACACACTATTGTCTTTGGCAATTAATTGTTATTATATCAAAGGAATGCAATATGTGATCAATCAACTGTATATTGGATATCATTTGAGGCTCAATAATGTCTAGCACAAGTATTTCTGTCAAATATCATGGTTATTGCAATAAAATGAACATACAATGCCATGGCAGAAAAGACAAGGTTAGTCAACCAAGTCTACTTTCTTTTGTCCTATCAAAATGGGAGATTATTATCTGACTACTTTCATAATTAGGGTATTCAAAACATCAATTTTCAGACAACGTTAATTTATTTAAGTTGAACTCACATGATACAAAAAAAAATGTCCCTATAGGTCACTATGACTATGAAGACTTTTTCAGCAGCCTAGTCCTGTCCTAGCCCTGTCTATGGGGAGTTGGTAAGTAAAGGGCCTAATGCAGGCTGCACAAATGAAGACAAAGTTATGGGCAGGTAGGGGGCCAGGGGGAAGACATCCACATGTCTCATGCAGTCCCACACAGTGGGAAAAATGCAAATAACAATGGCCAATTGGTAGGGATGTCGCGGACTGTTCGCCCGCGAACTAGTTCGCGCGAACATCGGGTGTTCGCGTCCGCCGAATGTTCGCGAACGTCGCGCGACGTTCGCCAATTTGGGTTTGCCATAGCTGGCGCTTATTTTTGACCTCTCACCCCAGACCAGCAGATACATGGCAGCCAATCAGGAAGCTCTCCCTCCTGGACCACCCCCACACCCCCTGGACCACTCCCCTTCCATATATAAACTGAAGCCCTGCAGCGTTTTTTCATTCTGCCTGTGTGTGCTTGGAAGAGCTAGTGTAGGGAGAGAGCTGTTAGTGATTTGAGGGACAGTTGATAGTAACTTTGCTGGCTAGTAATCTACTTGATATTGCTCTGTATTGTAGGGACAGAACTCTGCAGGGATTTGAGGGACATTTTAGGTTAGGTAGCTTTGCTGGCTAGTAATCTACCTTCTACTGCAGTGCTCTGTGTGTAGCTGCTGTGGGCACTGCTGCTGATCTCTCATCTGCTGACTGCTGCCTGTAACCCAATAGTCCTTGTAAGGACTGCTTTTATTTTCTTTTTTGTTTTTTTACTTTGCTAGTTGCTACTATAAGAGCCCAGTGCTGTTAGTCTAGCTGTGTTGGGGTGGGGAGTGGGACTGGTGTGCTGCTCCTAGTAGTTCAGCACCAACCAGAGTAATTTTTTTTTTATATATATATATATATATTTTTTTATTTTACTTATCTCACTGTTCTTTAACGTGTCCAGTGCTGTTTGCTGTTCTTCATAGTAGTGCACCAATAGTAGTGCACTTGCAGGCATTATTTGCCCAGTGTGTTCTTCAAACAATGGCCACCTAGCTGTGTGAGCTTGTTCACATTCTGTCTAAATATCAATAATAATACCGTCTCCAGAAACACCACCTGAGTGACGTTTTTCAAGCAGCAATAATATATTCCGTATCCACTGCTGTAGTGTATACGTTGACCTTGCAGGCATTGTTTCAATTTGTTTGCCCAGTGTGTTCTTCATTTTCAAACAACGGCCAGCTAGCTGTGTGAGCTTCTTCACATTCTGTCTAAATATCAATAATAATACCGTCTCCAGAAACACCACCTGAGTGACGTTTTTCAAGCAGCAATAATATATTCCGTATCCACTGCTGTAGTGTATACGTTGACCTTGCAGGCATTGTTTCAATTTGTTTGCCCAGTGTGTTCTTCATTTTCAAACAACAGCCAGCTAGCTGTGTGAGCTTGTTCACATTCTGTCTAAATATCAATAATAATACCGTCTCCAGAAACACCAGCTGAGTGACGTTTTTCAAGCAGCAATAATATATTCCGTATCCATTGCTGTAGTGTATACGTTGTCCTTGCAGGCATTGTTTGCCCAGTGTGTTCTTCATTTTCAAACAACGGCCACCTAGCTGTGTGAGCTTGTTCACATTCTGTCTAAATATCAATAATAATACCGTCTCCAGAAACACCACCTGAGTGACGTTTTTCAAGCAGCAATAATATATTCCGTATCCACTGCTGTAGTGTATACGTTGACCTTGCAGGCATTGTTTCAATTTGTTTGCCCAGTGTGTTCTTCATTTTCAAACAACGGCCACCTAGCTGTGTGAGCTTTTTCACATTCTGTCTTAATATCAATAATAATACCGTCTCCAGAAACACCACCTGAGTGACGTTTTTCAAGCAGCAATAATATATTCCGTATCCACTGCTGTAGTGTATACGTTGACCTTGCAGGCATTGTTTCAATTTGTTTGCCCAGTGTGTTCTTCATTTTCAAACAACGGCCAGCTAGCTGTGTGAGCTTGTTCACATTCTGTCTAAATATCAATAATAATACCGTCTCCAGAAACACCACCTGAGTGACGTTTTTCAAGCAGCAATAATATATTCCGTATCCACTGCTGTAGTGTATACGTTGACCTTGCAGGCATTGTTTGCCCAGTGTGTTCTTCATTTTCAAACAACAGCCACCTAGCTGTGTGAGCTTGTTCACATTCTGTCTTAATATCAATAATAATACCGTCTCCAGAAACACCACCTGAGTTGTTGTTGTTTTGAAAAAAATGCCAGGCAAAGGCAGGCCGCCACGCAGAGGCACTAGGGGCCGTGCTGCTATGCTATCCTGTGGCCCTAGGAAATTGCCCAGTTTTACAAAGGCAATTACCCTGAACTCCCAAAATGCTGAAGAGGTAGTTGACTGGCTTACACAGCACACCCCATCCTCTACCGTTTCTAACTTTGCCACAACATCCTCATCCTCCTCTGCTATGGGCACCCCACGTAACACTTCCCCCACCACTGGCGCCCCTTCTTCACTGGAGTCAGAGGAGTTATTTACACATGAGTTTTTTGAACTGAGTGATGCGCAACCATTATTGGCAGAAGAAGATGAAGGAGATGAGGACATTACACCAGATATAATTCTGGCAGACAACACAGCAGAGATGGACATAATGAGTGATGAGGAGGTCCCCGCTGCTGCTTCCTTCTGTGAGCTGTTAGAAGAAATTAATGCATCTGAGGAGAATGATGATGAGGAGATTGATGTTTTGTGGGTGCCCAGTAGAAGAGAGCAAGAGGAGGATAGTTCAGATGGAGAGACGGAGAGTCAGAGAGGCAGGAGGAGAATAAGACTTAGAAGAAGCAGGGAGGACAGCTCGCAGGGAACAGTAGGGCAACAACATGTATCACCACCTGTGGTCAGCCGGCCAACGCACCCGCCATTGCCGCCAACTTCTACTGTTACCGCCAGATTGCCAGCTTCAAATAGGTCAGCAGTGTGGGATTTTTTTAATGTGTGTGCCTCTGACAAAAGCGTTGTAATTTGCAATGAGTGCAGTCAGAAACTGAGTCTTGGGAAGCCCAACACCCACATAGGTACAACTTCTATGCGAAGGCACATGAACGGCAAGCACAAAGCACTATGGGAGCAACACCTCAAAGGCAGCAGACAAACTAAAAGCCACCCTCCTTCTGGTCCAGCATCTTACTGCTCTACCTCTGCTGTCAAGGACCCGTCTGAACCACCCTCCACTCCGCCTTCCACCTTGACCACCAGTTCCCAGTCATCTGCCCCCAGCCAAGTTTCTGTGAGGGCCATGTTTGAGCGTAAGAAGCTAATGTCTGCGAGTCACCCCCTTGCCCGGCATCTGACAGCTGGCTTGTCTGCACTCTTAGCCCGCCAGCTTTTACCATACCAGCTGGTGGACTCTGAGGCCTTCTGCAAATTTGTAGCAATTGGGACACCGCAGTGGAAGGTACCCAGCCGCAATTTTTTCTCCAAGAAGGGAATACCACACCTGTACCACCATGTGCAGAGCCAAGTCACCGCATCTCTGTCACTTAGTGTTGGGGCAAAGGTCCATATGACTACTGACGCATGGTCCTCCAAGCATGGTCAGGGCAGGTATGTCACCTACACTGCCCACTGGGTGAACTTGCTTATGGCTGGGAAGCAGGGAATGCGTGGCTCAACAACAACAGTGGAGTTGGTGTCACCGCCACGGATTGCACGCGGTTCTGCCACCACCTCTACTCCTCCTTCGCTCTCTACCTCGTCTTCTTCCTCTGCTTCCTCCTCCTCTGCTGCTGGGTCCTCCTCCTCCACACCTGTGCACCCCCAGCTCCCCCTGGGCTATTCGACGTGCCAGGTACGCCGTTGTCATGCTGTCTTGGGGATGACGTGCCTGGAAAGCAGAAACCATACCGGATCTGTACTCCTGTCATCTCTGCAGTCACAGGCCGATCGGTGGCTGACCCCACACCAACTGAAGATCGGAAAAGTGGTGTGTGACAACGGAAGCAATCTGTTGGCAGCACTGAGACTGGGCAATTTAACACATGTGCCCTGCATGGCACATGTTCTGAATTTAATAGTCCAACGTTTTACCCAGGATTCCAGGACATTCTCAGGCAGTCCAGGAAGGTGTCGGCCCATTTCAGACGTTCCTACACAGCCATGGCACGCCTTGCTAACATTCAGTAGCGGTAAAACATGCCAGTCAGGCGTTTAATTTGCGACAGCCAGACTCGCTGGAATTCAACGCTCCTCATGTTTGAACGTCTGCTGCAACAACAAAGAGCCGTCAATGAATACCTGTTTGAACTGGGTGGTAGGACTGGATCTGCAGAGCTGGGGATTTTTTTCCCCCGTTACTGGATGCTTATGCGCGATGCCTGCAGGCTCATGCGCCCTTTTGAAGAGGTTACAAACATGGTCAGTCGCACCGAAGGCACCATCAGCGACCTAATACCCTTTGCTTTCTTCCTGGAGCGTGCCGTGCGACGAGTGACAGATGAGGCTTTAGACCAGCGTGACGAGGAGCAGGAAGCGCACGATTTCTGGTCGGAATCACCAGAACGAGCCCAAGCACCTGCTGCAACGCAGGGAGAGGTGTCAGAGGTGGAGTCAGAGGAGGAAGGTGGCTTTGTGGAGGAGGAGGACCAACAGGAGCAGGCTTCCCAGGGGGCTTGTGGTGACCTTTTGGGGACCCCTGGTCTTGTACGTGGCTGGGGGGAGGAGACCATGGATGATATAGTCCTTGATAACGAGGAAGCGGAGATAGATACCTCTGCATCCAACCTTGTGAGAATGGGGTCTTTCATGCTGTCATGCCTGTTGAAGGTCCCCCGTATCAAGAGGCTTAAGGAGAAGGACCTGTACTGGGTCACAACGCTACTAGACCCTCGGTACAAGCATAAAGTGGCAGAAATGTTACCAACGTACCACAAGTCCGAAAGGATGCTGCATTTACAAACCAGCCTGCAAAACATGTTGTACAATGCTTTTAAGGGTGATGTCACTTCAGGAACTCATCAACATTCCAGGGGCAGAGGTGCCAGTAATCCTGCCACGAGCGCACCTGCAAGGACAATGCACTTTGGCCACTCTGTAACGTCAGACATGCAAAGGTTTTTCAGTCCAAGGCAGCGCCAGAACCCTTCGGGATCCACCCTCAAAGAACGCCTCGACCGGCAGGTAGCGGACTACCTGGCATTAACTGCAGATATCGACACTCTGAGGAGCGATGAACCCCTGGACTACTGGGTGCGCAGGCTTGATCTGTGGCCAGAGCTGTCACAATTTGCCATGAACCTCTTGTCTTGCCCCGCCTCAAGTGTCCTCTCAGAAAGGACCTTCAGTGCAGCAGGAGGGATTGTAACTGAGAAGAGAACTCGCCTAGGTCACAAAAGTGTGGATTACCTGACCTTTATTAAAATGAACGAGGCATGGATCTCGGAGGGTTACTGCACGCCGGAAGACTTGTTCTGACTCCCCATGCAGCTGTCCTTCTCTGCACGCCGCATGACTCCACACACAGCTGTCCTTTAGCGTCCTCCTCCCTCCGCCACCGTTACAAACTAGGGTGCAAACCCTACTGGTTTGGTTTCATTTGAATCAAAACTTTCTGGACAGGTAAATCCTGAGTTTTTCTGGCCTCTGTGCTTCAGTGGCTGCGACAAAAAAAATGACTATTTTTAGCATTTATATGGCATATTTTTTCTGGCCTCTGTGCTTCAGTGGCTGCGACAAAAAAAAAGACTATTTTCAGCATTTATATGGCATATTTTTTTTGGCCTCTGTGCTTCAGTGGCTGCGACAAAAAAAATGACTATTTTTAGCATTTATATGGCATATTTTTTCTGGCCTCTGTGCTTCAGTGGCTGCGACCAAAAAAAATTCATATTTTCAGCATTTATATGGCATATTTTTTCTGGCCTCTGTGCTTCAGTGGCTGCGACAAAAAAAATGACTATTTTTAGCATTTATATGGCATATTTTTTCTGGCCTCTGTGCTTCAGTGGCTGCGACAAAAAAAAAAGACTATTTTTAGCATTTATATGCCATATTTTTTCTGGCCTCTGTGCTTCAGTGGCTGCGACCAAAAAAAAAAAGACTATTTTCAGCATTTATATGGCATATTTTTTCTGGCCTCTGTGCTTCAGTGGCTGCGACAAAAAAAATGACTATTTTTAGCATTTATATGGCATATTTTTTCTGGCCTCTGTGCTTCAGTGGCTGCGACAAAAAAAATGACTATTTTTCGCATTTATATGGCATATTTTTTCTGGCCTCTGTGCTTCAGTGGCTGCGACCAAAAAAAATGACTATTTTCAGCATTTATATGGCATATTTTTTCTGGCCTCTGTGCTTCAGTGGCTGCGACAATTTTTTTTTATATTTTCAGCATTTATATGGCATATTTTTTCTGGCCTCTGTGCTTCAGTGGCTGCGACCAAAAAAAATTACTATTTTCAGCATTTATATGGCATATTTTTTCTGGCCTCTGTGCTTCAGTGGCTGCGACAAAAAGAAATTATATTTTTAGCATTCATATGGCATATTTTTTCTGGCCTCTGTGCTTCAGTGGCTGCAACAAAAAAAATTTATATTTTTAGCATTCATATGGCATATTTTTTCTGGCCTCTGTGCTTCAGTGGCTGCGACAAAAAAAAATTATATTTTTAGCATTCATATGGCATATTTTTTCTGGCCTCTGTGCTTCAGTGGCTGCGACAAAAAAAACATAATTTTTCAGGAAAGTACACATGCCTAATTTTTCAGGGTTCTGCAACAGTGGCAAAATCGCATCTTTTATGGTCACCGCAGGTGATCAATAAAGTAGACCAAAACTGGGCCCACACTGCAGAATCAGTGTTTTTTGGTTCACTTCACTGTACATTGAATTACCTCTGCCTGACCATGCACGTGCGCACAAGCACGGTGACTGCTAAACACACCACTACAGAAATATTGCCACCAACAGGACGAACATCCTGGAGGTGACAAGCAACTAGTAATTAAAAACTATTATTTGCTCACTTGACGGTATCATTCATGAAAGCTCTTTGCGTTTTTTTGCGTTGCAGTAAGCGCCGCGTTTTGTCTTTGCGTGTGAACAGGCTGTAACCTTTACACGACTTGATTGGCATGTAGACGCTGGACGTTTTAAAGCAGTTTATTACACAAGTTTAGAAATGTAGTGTGATTTCTGCCCTTTACAGCACAAAACGCAGCGCTGTGTCAACAATGTATTTTTCAGATACATTTTTGCCCTTGATCCCCCTCTGGCATGCCACTGTCCAGGTCGTTGCACCCTTTAAACAACTTTAAAATCATTTTTCTGGCCAGAAATGTCTTTTCTAGCTTTTAAAATTCGCCTTCCCATTGAAGTCTATGGGGTTCGCGACGTTCGCGAACCGTTCGCATTTTTGACGCAAGTTCGCGAATATGTTCGCGAACATTTTTCCCGACGTTCGCTACATCCCTACCAATTGGTGCCTTTTTGTACACTTTGCAAGCTGTGTAGGCATTGTGAATGTGCCCTACAGTATCAAGTAGAAATAATTCTAAGGCAAATGGACATTCTTAGTATTCTTGAAAACATTTCTACATTTCTACTAGATACAGTACTACATTAAAATAGTCTTTCACATATGTACAGTATTTTCCAAATGAAAACAGTAAGAAAAAGCTACCAATTGTCTCAGTTTGGCTAAACATACGGATCATAAAGTATGGATATTATAAAACTATCCAAAAACGTATTTCACTATACAGGTAAAGGATCTAATATCCAGAATGCTTGGAACTTGATGTCAGAAACTTCCAAGTCAGCTTGTAAGTTAAATGGAGTTAAAATGCATGAAAAGTTTTTCTTACAACAACTCAGTATGAAAAAATGTAATATATATATATATATATAGCCAGAAAAATGCTAGGAGCTACAAATAAATACAGGGATATTAGCTGACAATTCAAATATTGTTCATTGGTAATACGTAAATAAAAAGTTATTTTTCTGAACCTAAAAGATATTGTCCTGTACAAGCGATGGAAGAGGAGAGAAGCAAAGAGAGAGAGTGATGTAGGTTCAGTAAATGAGCAGCCTGTGTCAACGGGAATGACATGGTGACCATTATTTAAGTTAAGCACCTGATTAGAGATTTTCTTTTTTCACTCCTGGATAGATTCCATTTCTGTAGTGGATCAAACTACACACCTTTATAATTTCACCAATTTTATTTTTATTTTTATAATGTATTCTGATTTCAGACATGGCAATAGGGTAAAATCAGCAGTAAGATGTGAAAGATGGATTATTAAATAGTACTTTTATTCTGTCACCTTCTTGCACTAGATTTTTTGTGCACAATCTTATAAATAGGGCCACAAGGCTGCTAGACAAATGTTTAAAGGGATATTATCATGGGAAAAAACATTTTTTTCAAAATGAATCGGTTAATAGTGCTGCTCCAGCAGAATTTTGAGCTGAAATCCATTTCTCAAAAGAGCAAACAGTTTTTTTTATATTCAATTTTGAAATCTGACATGGGGCTAAACATTTTGTCAATTTCCCAGCTGCCCCAAGTCATGTGACTCTGATAAACTTCAATCACTCTTTACTGCTGTACTGCAAGTTGGAGTGATATCACCCCCTCCCTCCCCCCCAGCAGCCAAACAAAAGAACAATGGGAAGGTAACCAGATAACAGCTCCCTAACACAAGATAACAGCTGCCTGGTAGATCTAAGAACAACACTCAATAGTAAAAACCCATCTCCCACTGAGACACATTCAGTTACATTGAGAAGGAAAAACAGCAGCCTGCCAGAAAGCATTTCTCTCCTAAAGTGCAGGCACAAGTCACATGACCTGGGGCAGCTGGGAAATTGACAACATGTCTAGCCCCATGTCAGATTTCAAAATTGAATATAAAAAAAATCTGTTTGCTCTTTTGAGAAATGGATTTCAGTGCAGAATTCTGCTGGAGTAGCACTATTAACTGATGCATTTTGAAAAAAATTTTTTTTCCGATGACAGGATCCCTTTAATGAAGTGTCATTTAAACAGAGGGCTGACAATTTTTTTTTTTATGAAGAACATGGGGATGTTCTTTTTTAGTATAAAACAAACTTTATATTTGTCAGAAATTACAACATAGGTTTATGATACTGTGTATTGGGTTTTTTTTCAGGAGTTATTTTTTTTTTTTTCAATTATAATTTTTATTGAAATTTTGTTATGACATTAACATCACACATTATTGGTCTTGCAGGACCTAAATGGTTTCTCTCTATAACAATTACAAGTACAGGTATGGGACCTGTTATCCAGAATGCTCGGGACCTGGGGTTTTCCCGGATAACGGATCTTTCCATAATTTGGGTCTTCATGCCTTATGTCTATTAGAAATTCATTTAAACATTAAATAAACCCAATAGGCTGGTTTCGTTTCCAATAAGGATTAAAATATCTTAGTTGGGATCAAGTACAAGGTACTGTATTATTATTACAGAGAAAAAGGAAATCATTTTTAAAAATTTGGATTATTTGGATAAAATGGATCCTATGGGAGACAGCCATTCCGTAAATCGGAGCTTTCTGGATATCGGGTTTCTGGATAAGGGATCACATACCTGTATTGCTGCATGGTGGTAGTGTTCGATGTTCGGGAAGCCCCTGCCACCTTTTTGATGTGGTCTGTTTAGGATTTTCCAGCTTTTCCTAGGTTTTTCCCTAGCCATATGAATTTAGCTATACTCTTACAGTATGAAAGTTGTATTGGCATAAGTATCCTCTGAAAAATATATAAAAATCTGGGAAGAATGTTTGTTTTCACCACATTGATCCACATGAACCAAGAAATCGGATGGGCATCCCAAGTGTGAAGGTATTTTTTTAGTTTATTTATGAGGTCTTTTAGATTTATATCCACCCAGTCTGTGTAATTCAGGAGTTATTTTAATGTACATGGCATTACATTAAATCATCAAGAGTGAGGGAGTGTTGATGCAATGTAACTACAACAATTTTCAGTACACAAGAGTTAAAAAGAATGTGTAGTGGTATACTCTACAGCTTTTTTAAAGTGATACATCAATCACTTAGAAAAGCAGAAATATATGATGACCCATGGAGTTCACTTAATGGGACCACACAGGGGTACTCCTGTCATTGACAAACTTGTCTCAGTTGCAGTACTAGGGTTGCCATTTGTTTGGTTTTGACCCAAACACTTTGGTTTTTGTTAGGTCTGTTCAGGTCTTAACCATCTGTTCGGTTTTCAGCCTTATGAAACCCGAACAATGATCTGGCCAATACATGAAAAACATTTAAATGCTAACATACTCACCTCTACATAGCTTAGTTACTATCAAGTGCAGTTAATTTATTATTATTATTGATAGAAAAAAACAAATCAATCAAAAATAAGATTCTTTTTTAGTTTTGGAATTTCAGAGCTTTCTAGAGAAAGAATTTCTGTATAATAGCTCTTTTACTTGTAATTAAAGGATTGGGCTTACTCGTCAAGCAGAATATAGCTAGAGATAGGGTTGCCACCTGTGTGGTTTTGAACTTGGCATTAACACTTTAAAACATTGCGAAAACTGGATAGAAATCAAGTCTGTTGCATCTAAGTGATGCAATAACCGCGCCCGAGTCTCATAACTCCACCAACATCGTTGTGCCCACCTCTGATGTCATCATGCCCGTTCCTACATCACTGCACCCCACCCCCCCTGTTTGTGTTTAGCTCTCTGTACTAGCAATGTGGCTGCCCCTTCACAAGGGTATAGTACAAAGGCCACTCCATGGCAGTGTGGGGATCATAATTGCTCCTGGGACCACAAGCTTCATTTTTTGGGAGGATAACCCTTTGACTAAGGGATAACTATCTCTCTAAAACATTAATATTTTGACCATTTTCAAAGGTACCTGTAAGTAGGGTTGAGATAAAAATGACAAAAATGTTGTGCTTATAGACATAATACAACAGGCTCCTCCATCTGCTAAAAATCTGCTATAAACAGTTCTACAGTTCACCCAGCTAATTCATACACATATAATATCTGAGTTCCATACATTTGGGGGCAGATTTATCAAGGGTCGAATTTCAAAGTGTAAAATACTTCGAAATTCGACCATCGAATTAAAATACTTCGAATTTGAATATCGAAGTCGAAGTATTTTTCACCGAATTTGGCCATCGAACGATCAAAGTAAAATCGTTCGATCGTACGCTAAAACTTTAGATTTTAGCGCACGATTGAACAATTTTAATTCGATGTGTAAAGACTTAGAAAATGTTTGTAAAAGGTCCTCATAGGCTAACATAGCACTTTGGCAGGTTTCATTTGGCAAAGTATTGAAGTTGAAGTTTTTTCAAAGAGACAGTACTTTGATTATCGAAATGGTCGAATATTCAAATGATTTTTACTTCGAATCGAATTCCAAGTAAATTTGAAGTCGTAGTATCCTATTCGATGGTCAAACTATCCAAAAAATTACTTCGAATTTCGAATTTTTTTGCTTTGAAAATTCCCTCGAATTCACTTTGACCCTTGATAAATTTGCCCCTAAGTACTGAAATTGACTTCCTTTTATTTATTTTTTTGTATACATATGTCAAGCCCGCTTTAGCGGTTATTTTTCTATTTTACTGTATTTTCATTTATGAACATATACGTACGGGATGTGGCATAGTGATCTGCACTATTTAGTTAGTAGAGCCCTGGTTACCTAGTCATCCAAGTCTTAACGGGCAGAATTACTAAGGCTTCCAATGATAGATTCGAAATCAAATTTAAAAAAAATCTTTTGGTCAATATTCCCAAATTCGAATTTAAAACCATCAACTTGAATTTGAATTCTAATGTGAGATTTATCATACCTCAACCCTGGAAACAGTTCTAATTTGACTATTCACAATCGAAAACCAACATTTAGAAGTCAATGGCAGAGGTTTTTTTTCGGAGGAAAACTTGATTTGATTAAAACTTTTGTGTCACTCATATTCGATCGAATATTAGCCGTTTGAGTTTTTCATAAATAACCTGGGAAATGGGAAATTACTTTCCTTTGAAACTCCTGCCATAGTTACAGTATGTATAGACAGAAAATATACTTCTGACAAATAGTTGGCAATAGAAAAAAGTCTTCCCAAATCAGAGCAAACAGGAAGAGCAAACAAGAGAGGCTATGATTATAACCAATCACGTACAGAAAAATAACTTTTAAAGTATCACACTGAACAGTTCTCAAACTCAGGAGTATAAAAAGCCACACAAAAAATATTTTCAAAATTCAGAATTGATTAATAATACATCCTATTTCTATTATTCATGTTTCATCTGCAGCATAACTTACATTTGCAAGCTGGAAAGAGAGGAATGATTATCATTCAGGCCACTATACTAAGTGGAGTCCTGCTTTAACTTCTTTGATTGATGACAGCCCCGTAGATGTATGATAGATGTGCTGCAGTGACTGGCATTATGGATTAAATGACCGACAATGGAAACTGGCCAGAAGTGACACATTGAGGCTCTGGCCTGAGTGATAGAACATTGGAAAAAACACCCCTGACAGATTAACATCAGATAGAGGATAATAATAATAGATATAAAATGTGCATTACGCACAGACAACCGTATGCTTCCATTTACCGTTGCTTGGCTGCTACCCAGGGTTACTGTGTTGAAAGGTGACCTCTACATGCCATAAAGGACAAGACAACTATCTGGCTGATCTGCAGTTTCATAAAGCCAGATGAATGGGTCTAGCAATGTACTGCATTATTCTTGCTACAGAGGAACGACAGCCCAGGTAGCAATGAGTACAGATGATGATCAGTACAGAAGTTTTCAGGGATGTTAGTAGCCTCTCAACAAACACACACACACACACTTGAGACTACACCTATATTCACTCTCCTATAAATACATATAGGTATATACTGTATATATATTATACAGGTAAAGATAGGTAGATAGTTAGACTAATATGGAAATGAAGATGCCTTGGTAGGTTTTCTCTCCTTATGGTGCATGAGGGAAGGTTGAAAGGCTAAGTAATGAAAGAGATGGGACAGTTGAGTTTTAATGGGTATGGATTGACAAAAGTGGTAATGGGCTCAAAGCTCTAGTGATGGAAGTGTTTGGTTCTACCTATACTGTTTCATGTAAATGTAAAATCGCTAATAGTGAAAGAGGTTATAGAAAGGTCTATGTTGTTGATAGCCTTTGTTTGACGTTGATTGGAAAGTTCTCTTCTGATTGGTCAACTTTGACTTGGTCGGTTTTCTCTCCATTTGGTTTTTGAGGGACAGTTGAAAGGGCAAGTAATGGAAGAGATGGGAAAGTTGAGGTTTACAATTTAAAATTTTAGGTTTTAGACTGTCTGGCAGGAAAGTAGGAAACAACCCATGGTAAACATGGAAAGGTGGAATATAACATAAGCAATAAAGGGCATAAGTATTACCAAAAATAAAAAATAATTGTACTTTGTAAAGGAATATTGTTCATTAGACCATTCAATTGCAAATTGTAAATAGCCATTTTGCATTTTTCCACACCAACTTGAAGGTGGTACATTGTATATATAATTCCGAAGCAGGACAGTAAGAAGGCAGCAAAAGGCAAAATTAGGAATGCCACCTCTTGGCTGGTTAAAATCCAGGTGGATCAGTGGCATCAGGGGACAGGGTATGTGATGTCAGCAACAGGGTAGTCTGTGAGCAGGTCAGTGATATCAAGCGGGACTATAACAAAGTGATCAGTAATTGGTGGATCACTGCGTCATTCACTTTATTGGAAATCCACAATTCTTTAGGGCACATAGAGAAATCAGTAATATTAGCCCTTTTTATTTGACCATCTCATTAGCCCACTCCAGGTATATTTTCAGCATTCAAGCAATTTTTTTATTTGAGTCTATGAAAAGTATATAAATTTGTTCCTGAATGCCACTAGAGGGCAGCTGGAACACACTTTATGCCACTGCTTCTAAGATCAGAAATATAACACACCTGATTATATAATTCATTTCATACTTTTTTGTTTCTTTTTTCAGTCTGGGTGAATCTGTCCCTTGTTGCTTCGAGAAAATGTAGGAAATGGTGAAAATTTGCTGAAATGCATTAAAGTCTATGGGTGCAACAAATTGGGCGCCAAATTGTTAGGGAATTGTGAATATTTTTTCACCCATTAGAGTCTATGGGCGTCATTTTCGTGGCAAAACTTTTCCCATCACTAGTCATGGTTTAAATATTCCGACTTTACCTGAATTTTGAAAGATATTTTACTAACAATGAATTCAAATTAAAGGGTCAAACTGAAACGCCGAGCTTTGTTTTTAACAGAATGAAATCTCATTCACGATTAAGTGCCAGTAAGCTTTGAACACACTGTATTGCCAAATGCTTGTAGATTGTAGCACATTATAGCTTTACTCTACAGTTTCCGAGGCTGTGTAGGCAAAGGGCTGTGCATTTATTTCCAGCCAATCTGCACTTTGTTATTGAGCTGCAAATATGATGCTTTATCACATATTCACTTCCTAAAGAAAAAACGGTGACCATACAGTCATGTTGGCTGTATATGTTCATATGAATATATGAATATGTGTCTTGCAATCCTTGTGATGCTGTTTTTTTTTTTTTTTTTTTTTTTTGAATGAATGAAATATTTATATATGAAATATATAAATATATTTATTTATATAATTTGACCCTCAAATCTCACCCTAACTTCACAGCACTGGACTTCACAGGGGGTACCCTACAGTTTGGGATATGCTGGTGCACAGAAATTACCAAAACAAAATCCAAAATACTAAAAGAAATTTCTGGACTTTTCTTCATTTTTTGGGTGCATACATGATCCACTTTTATTGATATGATTGTATTTCCCCAAGCTGACTATTTATTCATTTATTCTTGACTATGTATTTGAGTCTACACTGACATTCCCATTCCGCTTTGACAAATGATGATAAAGATTTTGTCACACTTTTCTTTTATGTGTATGAAGGTGGTTATTTTCCATGGATTTACTGTGAATTCTGTGACCCCTTGGCTTTTAGAAATGCCTCTTTTGGGAGCAGATGGCATTTACATTATCTTCGCTGCTAAAGTGTCAATGCTTCTAATGCTACCAATGCAACCTGAGAATATGAACTAGTTCCACCCTCCCTGGAATGCAGAGTGGCAAAAATGATCTACTAAATTGTTAATAAAGATTGCAAGGGCCATTTATTTAGTGGTTTGGGTGGTGGAGAATACCAGGAACCTGATGCAATTTAATAGAAGACAATGAATATAACTAAAACTCGAAGTTTATATCTTTATTACAACTCAGCAGTATTTCTATTATTTTCTTTCTAAGAGCAGCACCTGGTGACCAATCATTCTTTGCCTAAATAACACACACATCATCAATTTCATGCCACCCACTCAACACAGGCAAAAGCTTGCCCCAGATATTGATGGGAGTACATGTTGAAAATGATCTAACAAAGGAGTTGTCTGCCAACAGGAAAATACAGTAGGAGAACAAATACAGGAGGGAACATAGGGAAAATTCTGTGCTGCTCATATATTCTTTTGTTGGAGTAGTGTGTGCCTGTATATTAATTATATACAGTTTTATTGCAGATCTCAGATACAAGTATATCATCATATCCCTGTTATATCGATATATGAGCTAATTGTAATCTTAATGACTATTCTGAAAATAATGTTGTTTGGGAATTTACCGAGATGCCTATATCATATATTTTATTAAGCTATTTTATTTAGTATCCTTGCTTCAATCACATTGCTCTGAAACAGAATACGTTTCAAAGGAAGCTGAGCAGTTTAATAATCAGTTGTGTTCTCCCTGGAGTGCAGAAAGCTCAAGAGCAATGGAAAGTAGTTCTAGTTTACTGAACTGGTGGGACAGAGCTGGGATAAAAAAACAACTTCTAGAAGCAGCTGAAAGTGCCTAATACACTGTGGAAATGTAGAAAATAAATTGCAGAAAAACATCATTACCCTACAAAGGGATTACTGTTTGAAATAGCTTTGAAAGTAGGATAAAAATATGCAGACTAGACTAGTTAGTTAGTTATTATTTTTATAATGAAGCTAAAACAAATACCATGGGAATATGTCCTGAAATCGAAGGGACACAAATACAGGGTTTATGCAGAGAGCACTTCATCAATGGCATTGGTCAGTGCAAATTTCTTTCTGCACTTTGAGCTGGATTATATTTCCCTGTAAAGAAAAATGAAGCCCATAACAAAACCTGCAATAAGTTAAGTACAGGCATATAATTAGCACAAGGCTCCCCATCACCTTGATCCCTGGCTATTCCTAGCTTGCTCTTCTAAATGGCCCTTTAACAATTTATCCAATCCCCTAACTCACTACTGCCCTTTCCCCCCAAGCTCCTATAACAGATTGTCTCCAATGGTTTGCTGAAATCCCTACATGCCAACCATCTTCCCAGCCCCTTTCAGTCAAGTTTTATGCACTGATCACTCTACTGAAACAGTATTCCATTCTCATATTCCTTGATCTCTCTGCAACATTTGATACAGTTGGCCATTTTTTCCTTTTAAAATACCTAAAAAGGCTTGGTATAAGTGCTCTGCTTTATCATGGTTGTCATCCTCTCTGCATGCCCTCTGTGCATCATCCAGATGTGTAATTTAGGCAGTGGCAGACGTTTTCAATCTGGAGCGAGGAACTCTTAAAACATGTTTTGGGCTCCTGTACCAGTTCAAGGCAAGCACAGCCCTTTAGCAGTAAAGATCTTTGTCTCCAAAGATGCCCCAGTAGCTCCCCATATTCTTCTCTACTGACACATGCTCTGTGCTGCTGTCACTTACTGAGCTTAGGGACCTACTCACAATATACAGTACACATAAAATATAAATGTCACAACATAAGGCTGATTAGTAATTAATATAGATAATCCTACATGGCAGCACAGAAACCAGAGCAACTAGAATTGTAATTTAATAACCAGCCCTGTAGCATCAACTTATATTACAGACCAACCTCCTTTTCTGCGTGATAATTTGTGACGACCCCTAAGTTTAGCTTCTCAAGAGCTGCTCAGAGCCCACTGAGCACGTTCCATGGGGGAAACCATTCAAGCTAGAAAAAAGGAGAAAAGGCACAGATTACAAAGCAGATAACAGATAAGCTCCATAGAATAGAATGGTGTCTTACCAGGCTTATCTGTTATTTGCTGTTTAAACTGTGCCTTTTCTCATTTTTTCCAGCTAGAATGGCTGCCCCCATTGCTACACAACAGCTTGTTTATATAAACTATAGTAGTCCTTCTAAAGCAAACACAGAACTTGTACCAGTGCAGGGCAGCAGTACATTCCATGGTAATTAATTTGATACACATTAGATTTTTGGTGTATCTGTTCTTTTAAGATTTTTTCTAGGCATTGTTTTCAATTCTAAAATTTTCTATAATTAGCTACTTTTAGGGGCAGATTTATTATGGGTCATATTGAAAATTCAAATTTGAATTTTCAATTTTTTTAAAGGTCAAAAACTGTCAAATCCAACTAGGAAATTATCCAAACTCGATTCGAGTTTTTTTTAAAAAATTTGAATTTGATTTTCGAAATTTATCATACCCCCTTAAAGAATTCTAATTTGATTATTAGACACCTAAAACCTGCTGAATTACTGTTTAAGTCAATGGAGGAGGACCAGGATCAATTTGGAGATGTCTGCAACTTTCCTGACATTCAAGTTTTTTTCTGAGAAAAAACTCGAATCGAGTTTGATCGCATTCGAATCAAATTTGATTCGGGTTTGTTTTTACCCTAACAAATTTGATTTTATTAATACATTTCCCCAAGTCGAATTTTGAATTAATTCGAATTTAAGGGAGTTTAAAAAAACTCACATGAATTTGAAATTCGATCCTTGATAAATGTGCTCCCCGTGTAAAAAGGCAAAATCCATTTATATACAGGGTAAATGATCATCCATGAATCAGGTGGACTCCCTATTACCAATTGGAATGGGTCACCCCATCCCAGTACCCAGTGTATGATGATGTTTAGTGTAATGACAATTTCGGGGGGTCACTACAGACCACACTGTATCCTCTAACTCATTCGAACAGACGAAACGCGTCGGCTGAGCAGTGAAGTCATCAGAGGGAGACCAGGAGCGCGTGTCCTACCAATAACGCCAGGCAATTAAAACATCTAGAGGGGAACGCAGGACTGGAGAACCTCAAGACGAACTGTTTTTATGCTTATTCTAAGCACACATATGTGAGTGCAATCTGTATTTTATCCTTTTATTAAATTAAAGAAGTTTTTACACGATTTTAGCATATCTTTTTTAGAAATCTAAAGCTAACCAGGATTGGGACAAAGATCTTTACTATATGCCAGTAGCAAACCTAAACGTTTGTAAGTACCCATTACCCCACACAGGAGGTGATTACGTATAATTATAAAAGTCACGGATAAAGGGTAATTGAATTCCTTGGTGGAAGATGTCAAGCCACACTGTATAGTAACTGCACAAAGGGGTGCATATCTTATCCGAAAATACTACACTATATTATATTCTTGTTTCTTTTTGGTGTTTATCCCTAAGCTTTAGCGCTGATATATCTTCATATGAAGGAAGGGTTTTTCACATTGTGGTCGATCTGAGGGAGAACAGATCCTTTACCGGCAGAGGGAGTGAACTGCAGAACCTTTGGATTCCACTTACCTGACTCGAGTATAAGCCTAGGGTGAGAAATGCAGCAGCTTCTGGTAAGTTTCAATCAAAAAATTGAGGATTTCTGCTCCCATTGGAGGTGCCGGCGTCTCGTTTTTGATGGCGGCGACCATTCTTGGACGCCGGCAAATATTCTTGGAGACTATTCTTGGATGCCGGCGAATATTCTTAGACGCCGGCGACCGTTTTTGCGACTTGACCCGAGTATAAGCCGAGGTAGAGTTTTTCAGCATATTTTGGGGGCTGAAAAACTCGGCTTATACTCGAGTATATACGGTACGCCAAAGTTCAATCAAATTTCCCTTCAAGTTGGGTTCTAGAAGTTTCTAGCTGAGCAAATATGATCCCAAACCTCACTCTAACTAGCCTTCAGACTGTGCCCTAATAAAATGGGCAGCCCCACAGTTTGGGAACAACTGTCATACAGCTTAAAAGAAAACAGGCAACTCTCATTTACATCCACTGCAGTACATTTTCTGAGGCATCTCTATGCAAAGTATGTTATAAACTGATGCATAGAAAGTCCATGGCAGATTGGCACTTGATTTATAAATGCACTCATGTGAAAAATGAGTTTTGTTGAAATTGGCTGACAAGGATGACTTGATGTTTAAATAGCCCCCTCTGTCAGATTTGGCCACTTTGAATACCCACAAAAAGTCATCATTTTCATGATGAGAGGAACTAAAATAGACTTTCAATGGCACAAGGCACCTAACAAAGCTATTTTATGTATCAGAATGTATAAATCTATGCAGGGTTTATTGACTTTTATATTTCTGACAGATTGTTGTTTTTTTTTTTGCAGACTGTTTGTGCTGAATATGCAATGGTAAGAGCTGAAGAATTTATGAATCCTCTTTCTGAGTGGGAAAGAAAGCAAATGCCTTTGCTCAGCAAACCGTGATGTTGACTATTTCCATTTTAAAGAAAAAAAAAAGATATTTAATTGATGTTCTCAGGAGGGCGCCACACATACTTTTCCCGTTGGTCACTTATTTTGCCTTTTTGCTACAGTGTTGATGTTGACCTATCTACTTACAGTACATCAAACTGGACTTGTAACAACAATATGGCTAAATTGTTTGTTTTCTCTTTTGCATTATTTTGTTTTAGTGGTAGAATAGTTTCCTGAGGATGATTTCCATGCTTTTTTTTTATATGTACTTAACTTTGCCTAATTATAGTTTTGTCTCCAAAATAACTGACCAAAATGATGATGAGCACAGAGAAAGGCATATTCTTCATAATCTTCATTTGGCACAAAAATAAATTCCCATTGACTCCAGAGCATTGGAAGAAAAAAAAAACTGCAGCGTTTGGCAAAATTTCACCTTTTTGCAAATATTTCCATGATTTCCACATATTTTTCCGAAAAGCTAAATGGGGCACTTTCAATCCGCTAGTTACAAAGTAATCTGGTTCCTGATTGGTCTTGTATATCATATATCTCTCCCACTATAATAGCTGAAGTGGGGATGATGCTTTTCCAAAGATATGCATCCAAGCAGGGATGCATTTTATGAGCCGCTTTGTAAAATGTTTATTGACATCTTTGCCTCTGCCCATCATAATCTTACTCAATGTCCTTTCTATTTTACAACATTGACAACCCTATGTCTTTTCACCACGCCACATATCGACAGCATGCAAGTTAAAGGCAGACGCATAAATCACAAATGTGCTGCTGGATGTGCAGAGCTGATTAATTATAGAAATGAAATCACTGCTGTGTTAACTAATGTGGCTGGCATGCTTTCTAAATTAATGATGTTTCATGGAGTCCTATGAACAAAACGTATGCCTTGTTATGTGAATATGGATCCCGACAGCGGAGGCCATTTGTTTGAGCCTTCTTTTCATTCCAATGTCACCTTTCTGAGAATGAAATACATTTCACGCAGGGTAAATTATAGACCAGTAAACAAAAACAAAGCACAAAAGCCTTTATTGTGTCTATAGTCTTGTTCTAATGTAACACAGCATGTTAAATATGGGCTTTTCAATTCTTCCCATCCGTGTGCTTGAATATCACACACCAGAGCTTGCAGATCAAAATAAAAGGATTTTAATTTTAAGACTGGTAAGGGGTTTCAGTTGGTCTGCTATTCACATACCCGTGTTTTAAAATATTTCTTTCTCAGAGTTCCATGACTTGTATAAAAACACTCCGCCTTCGGCCTTGTGTTTTTATATGGTCATGAAACTCCTCGGTAACTTATAATATCCTTATATTTTAATAGAGGGGGTACTTAATTCACTATATAATGTAACAGTGTGTTCCTGGTACCGTTGCATAGTGTACACTACTTCTTCACCATACAGTGTTGGGATGGTGTGTTGGGGCAGGGGGTCATATAAATTGCATATCAAGGTAGGTGCACATTTTCAATTTATTATTCAAGGGATTTAAAATATTCTCAAGGAGTGTTGTATAGCCTTGGGTAGTGATGGGCGAATTTATTCGCAGTGAATTCACGCAATTCGAGAAACCGCTGCGAAAATTCAGTTTTTTTGGACGCTGGTAATTGTGCGCTGGTGTCCAAAAAAAGGACGCCGGCGTCAAAAAACAAGACACCCGCACCGTTTCGCTAATTTTCCGCCAATTTTGCAGGAATTATTTGGTGAAACGCCACAGATTCGCCCATCACTAGCCTTGGGCTTATTCTAAAATTGCATATTAAAAGTGTGATGGTTTTGAGCACTTAGGGGTGGGTACATTTGCTATTATTCATTATACTGAAAAAGGTTCCTTCATATAGTAGGGCTTAAGCCTTCTTACCACTGCCTCAGCCCAGACATTGATGTTGGGTAAGTTTTGGAAGAGACTGAGTGAACTATTGAACTAAAGTTTGGTGAGATTGCAGAATTCATAGTCCAGCATTGCATTGGCTCGGTCCTATGCCGTTGTTATGGCTGCTAGCACTGTGATTAAGGGTCACAGATCCTTATATGGTCTGTATAATGTACATTTGAGGCCTTCAATCAAATCAAAGTACAAAGCCTCAATGGGACGATTCAGTATGAAAACTAAGCCAAGTGTGAGTGTGGCCTAGTAGAGATACTTAGGGGCACATTTACTAAGCTCGGAGTAGGTACTTCGAACTTCGACCTTCGACTACAACTTCGAATCGAACAATTTGAACTAAAAATCGTTCGACTATTCGATTGTCGAAGTACTGTCTCTTTAAAAAAAAACTTTAACTACCTACTTCGGCATTTTAAGGGGCCCATTAATTCTAGGAATAGAATAAAAAAAATTTGACCATCGAATTGGCTACTTCGACCTTCGACTACGACTTCAGCTTCGAATGATTCAAACTAAAAATCGTTTGACTGTTCGACCATTCGATAGTCAAAAGAACTTCGACCCCCTAGTTTGCCACCTAAAACCTACTGAAGTCAATGTTAGCCTATGGGGAAGGTCCCCATAGGCTTTGCTATCTTTTTTTGGTCAAAGAAAAATCGTTCGATCTATGGATTAAAATCCTTCGAATCGAACGATTCGAAGGATTTAATCGAACGAACGAAATGAGGTAAATCCTTCGACTTCAATATTCGAAGTCGAAGGATTTAACTTCGACAGTCGAATATCGAGGGTTAATTAACCCTCGATATTCAACCATAAGTAAATTTGCCCCTAAACTTACCGAGCATCAATGTTAGCCTATGGGGGCCTTCCCCATAAGCTTTCTAAGCTTTTTTTGATCAAAGGAAAATCCTTTGATCGTTCGATTGAAGTATTTGCGGTAAATCCTCTGACTTCAATATTCGAAGTCGAAGGATTTTACTTCGATGGTCGAATATCGAGGGTTAATTAACCCTCGATATTCGACCCTTAGTAAATGTGCCCCTAGGTAATATATAGCAGTTTAAAGCTGCTAGACCCAGTTGAGCAATTAGTAGGCAAGATAAGGGCAGGCAGCAATCAGGATGCAAGATAAAGACAGAGAGAAATCAGTAATCAAGATACAGTAAACGCAGACATCAATCAGTGAGCAAGATAAAGGCAGACAGCAATCAGAAATCAGTTACACATAATGCACATTGTTACTGGGGGGGCTGAATGCTGAAATTACCCCTATAGCTTCTGAGTACAAAGAGTTCTGCCACTAAAGGTGGTCATACACGGGCCGATAAAAGCTGCCGACAGACCATGTCGGCAGCTAATTGGCCCGTGCATGGGGCCCCCCGAAGGGCTTCACCGATCGAGATCTGGCCAAAAGTCGGCCAGATCTCGATCGGATGGGACAGAAAATCCCGTCGGATCGCGGCCGCATCTATTCGTTGATGCAGTCCCGTGATCCGACCGCCCGTTAAGGCCTCGTTAGGATCTGATCGTTGGGCCCTAGGGCCCACGATCGGATCAGCCCGAAATTGCCCACCTCAAGGTGGGCATATCGGAGGGAGATCCGCTCGTTTGGCGACATTGGCAAACGAGCGGATCTCTCAGTGTATGGGCACCTTAAATCACATATAGACGAGGGCCAGACTGGGCAGAAATTAGCCTGCTGAAATCCGTAGGCCGATTTAAGCCTCTGAACAATTGCCAAATCCTCTTCTCTGCACGTGTCCGGAAGCGTTGTGTTGGCTTCGGTGCAAACACATTCAGCAGCTTTCAGCTTGAAAAGTAAAGTCTCACATTTCTTCGCTGATATCCGCTGAGTGTGTTCACGATTTTGCCGACATAAAGCTTCTGGACGCGATCAGAGAAAAAGATTCGGCTAGCGGTCTTGAGCTTAAATCGGCCTGTGGATTGGCTTATTTCTGCCCCATCTGACCCTAGCCATAATGCACAAAATATACATATTTTAATAAATAAGATTTAATGCAGTTTGTGCAACATGACAGCTTACATATTTTGGCCAAAATTTGGTACTAACACTTTTTTTTGTAAAATGGTGTGTAGACTGGCATTTTTTTTTCTCTTTTAGATGAAAATCAACTTTTGCTCTAACCAAAACACTGTACAATCTTATTTAAACAAATAAGAACTTTTGGCAATGAAAACCATGCTGCAAACTGCAGCAATTATGTCATTTGGAACATAGGGCCTAAGAGCAGAGTAATGAGCTAAAAAGACAGGCTGCAGCAGTGTAATTAATTAAGTCTAAGTGAAGGACTGTTGGTTCATTCATTGGCTGCTCAGCAAGCTTCTTTCAGCACCATTAGCCAATTCATCATGTTTTCACTCTAATTAATTATTTTAATACAATTTGCTTAGTGGTTAGACAGTTGAGCCTTTTGAGAATCAGTTTCTAAGCCTAAGGTAAGGGATAGTGTTTTTCAATTCCAAACACACCTAGAGGGTAATCACTTTGGTCATATATTCCATAAGATGTTTTATTCCACCAATATATTCATTGTCCCTGCTAATAATCGATCAGTATAATCATCAATATTAGTAAAACGTATTGTTATAAAAGTGAAATTTTTTTACACTCGTGAGAATTATTGTGTGCTAATTAGCGATTAGAGAAGCTGCCCTGTTTCATCTTGGCAAAAAACGTACAAAACCAAAAAAAACTTTAAATTGCAATATTTCGTCAAGAAAATACATCCAATGTGCATATTTTGCTGGGGTTTTTTTTCTTGCGTCAAATGCCTTGTAGTTAATAGGCATTTTTTCCTCGCCCCAAATGCATTGACATTACTGAGTGTTTTTTTCAAAAAGCGTTATTGAATTTTACAGTACACAATGACACATGAAATGCAAAAAGTGTACAAACAGAGATTTGATACATAAGAGGAAAATAAAATAATGCAACAGAAATTAACTCTGCTTTGAAATGCAGGAATTGTTTCTTATAGGAGCATATATTATAATGCTGGCAATCAGAGACTCTCTCTTCTGATTGGCAGATTTTTTAACATTTTCACTATTTTCTTAATGGGCGTTTTTATTTTTTTTTCCCCCTGCTTGAACAATTTCTATTTCTGGTTAAAAAAAAAAGCGTATGGTGGATTTCTAACACTGACTGCCAAAAATATATACTACTTGTGAAACCTCAAATTTCACAGCAAATCTATATTAGGCGGAAAATTCACTGTATGTAGACAGTCACATACTGTAATAACAAGGACAGAATTAATGTAGAAATTACTCATGAACTGAAAGATTCTCATAGATCAGTATGCGCTGATTGCTGCAGATTGCCAAAGGAAATGTTAATTCTATTATTATCAAGCGACCAATGCAAACAAACTCTCTGCACAACCATAACACCGGCCTTTCATTTATAAGGATCTAGATAACAGGAAGAGACTTCACATGATGCAAAAAGAGCATAGCGTGATTCCACGTCTTTCTTCCGCTTGAACTGCGCTGCTAATTCCCAGATGGAGAGAAATCAATTACCTATGGCTTTCCAGAATGTTTCTGTTTTCCTTCACTTACTGAGGTATGCTTACATTTTCTCTGATTTGCAGTCAGGGAGAACTAATAACATTACAGACATTTTTAAAGTCTCTCACGCTTTTCAGATGGCTTAAGCTCTGCTAACGGGCAAATGTCTCTAACGTATTAAAAATGAATAATAATAATATATAATCCTTACACACCATCACCCTTGAAAAAGTCGAGCCACGATGAAACGCGCTGGGAAACAGATTTAATAGACTTTATTGATGAATCATCATTTTTTGCTTAAATTGTAAGTGCAATATATCTTTCTTTGATTAAAGGTGCTGCTGCAATTTTACACAATGGGAGCGCGCCCCTTCTTTTATGTTTATTTGTAGATTTTGCCTGTTTGCAGCAGATAAAGGAGGCAGCACATTTGGCAGGAACATTTGTTGGAGTTTTTGGATAATTTGTATTTAACCCTTTGGAGCATTGAACATTTGATGTTGACCTTTGGAGTATTTGGACCTTGTTATTTATGTGCATTATTTGGTTTTACACACAACTTCCTTTAACTAGTTAGCGCCCCTTTCTCTCAATTACATCTTTTAATACATAATCCTTTCTGGGCATTAACTTTGGCATCCCTAGATAGTACAGCTGTTATACATAAACACTGTAATAAAATTAATATAAATAACAACAATTTTGCTCCACAAGGTGGGGTGTAAGTGTCCCAGCTAATGAATCAAATTTAAAGGAGAACCAAACCCCCCTGCCAAAAGCCCCCCTAAACTTTTTAGCATTGCCCCCCCTCCCCACGATGTGCATTAGTTAAATGCAGATGAGCGCAGTGTGGTGCTTCGTACACCGACTCCTGACTTGGCCCAACTGCGTAAGCTCCCCAGGCTTCATGTCCGCGAAGAGACCCAAAGACAATACCAAGTGCAGGAAGATGGTAACTGGGAGCTCCGCTGCGCTTCTCTGCATTTAAGGGTCATTTTTTAAAGTTTTTTTTAACTAATGCACATTGTAGGGAGGGAGAGGGTAGGGGGCAATGCTAGAATTATTAGGGGGGTTTTGGTAGGGGGGAGGTTAGTTCTACAGGATAAAACCTGTTGACAGCCCAGTTATCAACTGTCCTTTCCAATGATGACAGTGGGAAGCAACCCAGAAAAAAAAGACCACAGAAGGGAAAGTATATTGAAAATGGGATTTTGAAAATGAGTTTGGATTATGAAGATATATATATATATATATATATATATATATATATATATATATATACACACACATTCACAAAGCATTCGTGGATAATTTTAAAATAATTTTAAGAGATTTTATCTTCAGGTTTTTTTTTTAAGGCCAGGAACATTAATAATGTATTGCTACTCTCCCTGTAGAGATTATACTCCCTGCTACAATATACGGTTTTAAAAAAGACTGGCTACATGTCAGAGAAGAAGAAAATGCATTAATAGCATCCAAAAATCTAATAAAGTGTTGGTCCAGGTACTGTGTGATTGAAATGCTGGAGTTGAGAATGATTTTTCTCTTTCTGATGTGTTTTGGAAGCAATGCTAGGCCTTTTTTTATTTGTTTTCATTGTTTGACTGGTTTTCGAACTACAGTATAAAGTACAGGCTTGGATGAGGATTCGATATGACAATACTTTATTAGTGAGACCAAGGACAGGAATTCAGATCACTGAAGGGCAGGGGCTCTATTATTCAGAAATCCAATATTCAAAAAGCTCCAAAATATTAGAATCCCATTTTTAAGAAAATACTATTCTTTTTTTTCCATTTCTCTATAGTGTAATAATAACAATAATAATAATAATAATAAACAGTACCTTAACTTGATGATGACTAAGCCACACATATATCTTCTTTTAAGTTGTATATTGAAGGAATTGTGTAACAGATAATGGAAAGACCACTTATCTTTAAAGCTTCAGATCTAAAATATTACACATAATAAATCACATATCTGCATTATTTATTACTGTATATTTCACAATGATTCCAAATAATAGTGAATTTGTGAGTGTAAAAAGTGGATCAAGAGGGGTAGTTTACTTATTGAGTTGAGTGGCTGCCCAAAGCAACATGTGGGAAAAACAGTGAGAAGGTTATGAAGACGAATATTGGAGCATGTCAGGGACATAAGGAATCTAAATGAAAAAAGTGGTGTGGTTTTGATGGGTGTACTTTAGAATTAAACTAATAGCACGGGTGTGCTATCGTGTTCCAACAGGTAGTTCAGGACTAAAATGGATGCAAATTGATTTTAAGCAAGGATATTTATACAAAATATGGTTTTGCCAGCTAACAACTGAAAAAAAAAAATAAGTTAATATTGGGCACTAGATACATAGTGGTGTTGTGTACTGTGGGAGCTCCCTCTTTAGTGGAGTGAGCAGATGTCTAACATAATAGCCAGAACCCAACTTCTTGATTTTCAGCTCTCTAACGCTTAGTTAGTCAGCAAATTTAAGGGGGGCCTCATGTAATTTTGCTTTTAATCTTCAGCATGCAGCTCAGATTCAAAAGCAAACAGTTCTGTCCCATAAGGTCCTCCGTTAAGTTGCTGATTGGTTACTGCCTGGTAATCAATTAGTGGAAAGCAAGAGAGCTGCAAAGCAGGAAGTAGTGTTCTGGTTATTATATTAGACATCTGTTCACTCCAGTTTTTATAAATTACATTTTTGGTTAACTAACAATTTGACTAACATTTTTTATTTGGCACACCATGACTAATTTACCCAGATTTTACTTTTACTCTGAACAATTCCTTTAATCAACCTTATGGTCGAAGTTTTGCAACACGCATCCTCTACTAAGTCTGCGAGGGCCATCCCAGAGATTTTTAGTCGCACGTTTATTTGTGTGTTAGCCTGGAACACAGAACTTCAATTTAATTATTGTATTGCACTTACATATATCTGTAGTATATAAACACAACTATACAGTATAATGGCATTTTGATACAATGGAAACAACCCTCTTTTACCCATGTTAAAGTAATTGTGCCATAGGATAATATAAAATGAATGCATTAAATATATAGGGGCCCATTAACTTAGTTCGAGTGAAGGAATAGAATAAAAAAAACTTTGAATTTTGAACGTTTTTTTTGGCTACTTCGACCATCGAATTGGATACTTCGACCTTCGACTACGAATCGAACTAAAAATCGTTCGAATATTCAACCATTTGATAATCAAAGTTCTGTCTCTTTAAAAAAAACTTCGACCCCCTACTTCGCCACCTAAAACCTACCGAGGTACAATGTTAGCCTATGGGGAAGGCCCCCATAGGCTTTGTAACAATTTTTAGGTCGAAGAAAAACTTTTCGTTCGATCGAACTATTTGCGGTAAATCCTTCAACTTCGGAATTCGAAGGATTACATTCGGCAGTCGAATATCGAGGGTTAATTAACCCTCGATATTCGACCCTAGGTAAATTTGCCCCCTAATGTTTAAATTTTTTTTAATTTGTTTACATTATATTAGACTGTCGATTAAAACTGTCTTCTGAACTATTCTATAAATAATGTATTCTTTTGTCATTTGTCTGTATGGTTTCTTTTAAGGCAAGTTTTAAACATCTTGCTGGCTCAGATTGACCAAACTGGTTATTAACTATACTAAGTTAGAGCAGCTTATTATTAAACCAATAAATCTCCTGAAGGTGCAGTCAAGTTAAACTCAATTTCACACACATTCACTATGTGTATTGACCTAATATGAAATCTCAGTTGGTAAGGTAAAAGCATCTTCTAGAAAATGTATACTATGGATTAGAATTTCTTAATCTAAGGATTGAGAACCAAACTGAGTAGCCATGCTATTGGAGAGGAGCTTCATGATCTCTGTAATGTAGTCAAATTTATTTCTACAACAAATAATAGTAATTAAAATTAGGTACATAATTCATTCTTGGCTTAGAAAGCTGACTCCAGGGATCAAGATTAAGATACCTGCTACAAAATCCTTTGCACAGAACACACAAGTTTTCTATACTGACTGGCCTTCTGCTCACTGGTCAGCAATAGAAGAACAGAGTAAATTGACAACATAGCCCCTCAGACCGAGACACAACTTGTAAGGGGATTTACAACTGAGATAGATCACATCTCACTGATTACAGAAGATTAGCTGATTTGTGCTTGTTACCAAGTCAAGAAGTCTGAATCTTCCATTCATAGATCAGCACTGATTGATTTTTTTATAGTAATCAAAGGCAAGTTTAGAGAATGTGAAAGTTGTCTGACTGTACCGAAACTTCTGGGGTTCATTCTGGATTCCAAGCTAGAATGAGAATATATATGCCGCTAACAAGTTTAATTGAAGAGACGATAACCAGAATATTTATTCTATTTTTAGTGTAGTCATGGACAGAAAAGAACTAATTTTATTCTATGTCAAATATCACTGTGCACATACAATCTATTAATTGCTTCTACACTATATTAGTTACTTGTTCTTTCTGCAATTCATTTAGCCAAACGGTTTGGTTCAGAGAGTGTGTGATTCAATCCCGGCTTTCTGAAGCACCTCCTTCTTGTTATTTCACAACTTGAAGCCTTGGAAATGATTGTTTCACTGGCTGAATAGGCTTTTTATTGCTGCTGAAACTCTATAGAAAAATGGGAATACAAATCTAAGAGGCCAATTCATCAACTAAATCAGTAAATGTCTTGACAGTCAAGAAAGTTTTGATTAAGGGACAAAATTGAATTGTTGAGAATAAATCTGTGTTCTCCAGTTCAATAACTTTTATATATGTGGTCCGTAGAAAAACCATCAGAAGGAAAACTAAAGACATTTTTTTATGGTGCAGTATATAATTGACCATTGCCAACCTTTATGACTTATTTGTTTAAATTGATAAAATTAAAGAACAGAGCATATCAACATTCAGTTTCCAACTTCATCTCAAGGTTGTCAAGTCATTATGATGTCAAAAAGGAATGGGTTTCTCCTGAAATTATTATTCTAAATGTAATTTTTACTGAAGGGTATCTTGTTTGGACCAGAGCTGGTTTTGTTATATTGTTTCAGGAATCAAAATGTGGGGGCATATATATTAAGGGTCAAATTGGAAATTCATATTCAAATTAGAATTTTTTCATTTTTTTGTGGTCAAAACTCTCAAATTCAAATTGTGAATTATCCAAACTTGATTCGAGTTTTAATTCAAATTTGAATTTCTAGATTTATCATACTCTGGTCCTTTAAGAACTCAAATTCGACTATAAAACCTGCCGAGTTCATGTATAAGTCAATGGGAGAGGTCCAGGGACCAATTTGGACATCTTAGTAGCCATCCACTCTAATTGAGTTTAGTTAAATTCGATTCGAGTATTTGAGTCGGCAAAATTAGTCCGAATTTCAGATATTTGATTTTTTTTTTAATAATAACCTACCAGTCAAATTTCGAGTATATTCGAATTTAATAGAGTTTGAAAAAACTCACATGAATTTGAAATTCGACCTTACTGTGCCTTACTAATAGGCGCAGGCACCAATGTGCTAGCAAAAGGGTTATGTGCTATCGCTCATTCGCACTCTATCGTCAGGCATCAATTCGCTCTAGTAGAGCACTGAGATGACAACTTCCGGATTCTGGTACACTCATGTGACATTATATAGAGACTATTTTATAGGGGAAACAACCCAAAGAGAAACCAATCCATAACAGATAACATAGTCTGAATCTCTAGGAAAAAGCAGATCAGGGAAGAACAATCCAACACTTTTGTCTCACTTTCATTTTATCTCAGATTAATTTTCAGAGCTTTGTGGAAACACAGAGACAAACACTATGCACACACATACCACTCATATCTGCAGGTGATGGTGCTATTTAAATGGCTATATTTTGGAGGCTACATCAGCCCTTAAATACTAACTAATAAGTGCCTTAGACAGTTGGACCGATGCATACTCCCAAAGAAAAAAATTATGCAGCAATTCAATTTCTTGTGCTCCGTGGTCACTGTGGTCTAGCACTTTGGGGGTAGTAAAATACACAACTCAAACCTAAAAGTTTGTTTACCTTATCCTTACAGCAAGTTTCATTACTTTTCTACTTCTTTACTATAGCACAAAAGTAAACTGACTTCTACTTTTCTAAAATACTCTTCTGTGTTTGCAACCAGAAGCTGAGGGCAGATGTGGATTTTTTAAATAAGTTTTTGCCAAGACTGTGAAAATGAGCTGCTTCTCTACAAAGGCAAAGCTGTGGGCTGCATGGCAGAGATAAGACTTTTAAAGTACTTTTAGATGACAGCAGTGAGAAAAATATAATCACAAAGAGCTGTTTCATTAAGTTTTCCATTTCCCTGTTGTTAAAATTCCCCATGAGTACTGCTCCAGGCCACCCAAAGCTGCTTTGTGCCTAATCAATATACATGGTAGGTTAAAAAGATAAACTGAAGGAGCCCTCATCACAATATTATTTTTTACACAGCAGTTAATTTTTAATGTCAAGTATGACCACATTTTCAAGGATAGGTACAAAGGGAAGGCGAGACTAAATGGACAAGGTGCAGTGTTCAGAGTTTGTAATAAATTTTAGATCAAATAAAATTTCTGCTTGGGAGTCAATTATTAAACCTATTTGTTATAGTGTCCAAGGAAAATGCATTACATACAACAGGTATAATTATCAATTGACTGGAGAAAGATGGAAAAGTAAATTATAAAATAATCTTGGATATGAAAAATATACATTTAAAGAAAGGTTAGATATTTGGGGGAAAAGGCCATTGTTGTTAGGTCTTGCAAAAACAACCTTGCATCTGAATTTTATGATTGATGAGCAGATACCATGCATATTAATCTGTAGACTACAACATTTGAACCAGGACTTTTCAACTATTTCCTCTTGATTTTGGAGCCATGTTGAATTGAAGTTGTGTTTTCATTCGAGCTTATATTTAAAACTTTAAAGTATGTGAAAAATATTGAACTGTAAAAATCAAGAATAAAAGAGCTTCATACAGTTGCTTTGGATAAGGCATAAGTGAAGAAGTGAGACTAAGCCAGTTCCATAATCTTTTGGTAAAAGTGCAGTGATTACACTGGATATACTACAAATAAACATAGAAAGTACATTAAGAGGTAGATTTAAAATATTGAAACTATGTAAAATACATTCTTTGACTATTTACTGTGAATTGATAATGATTTTTGATCATCCTTTAAGTGGCCAATTATGTTGTCAAATTTCTTGGGCTTCCAAGCTATTCTGTTTCTACAGTAAGTAATTTATATATTACTTTATATTTTGATTTCATATGGATAGTAGGATACATATGTTGAATATCTCACACCGAAGTCTGAAGACAAAATGTAATATAAATAATATATATACCGTATATACTCGAGTATAAGCCGATCCGAGTATAAGCCGAGGTACCTAATTTTACCTACGAAAACTGGGAAAACTTATTGACTCTAGTATAAGCCTAGACACAACTACAGCCCTGTCTCCCAGCAGCGCACATTCCGCCAGAGACTCCCCCAGCGATCAACCGGACTTCTTTGCAAAGTTGATGGTGACAGAGAATTGTGCAGAGAGTGCTGTGTGATATTGCCATCACTGTTAATCTTTCATATAACCAACAGAGGGTGCTGTGTGATATTGCCATCACTGTTAATCCATTATACAACCAACAGAGGGCGCTGTGTGATATTGCAGTCACTGTTATTCTTTCATATAACCAACAGAGGGCACTGTGTGATATTGCAGTCACTGTTATTCTTTGATACAACCATCAGATGGCGCTGTGTGATATTGCAGTTACTGTTATTCTTTGATATAACCAACAGATGGCGCTGTGTGATATTGCAGTCACTGTTATTCTTTCATATAACCAACAGAGGGCACTGTGTGATATTGCAGTCACTGTTATTCTTTGATACAACCAACAGATGGCGCTGTGTGATATTGCAGTTACTGTTTTTCTTTGATATAACCAACAGATGGCGCTGTGTGATATTGCAGTCACTGTTATTCTTTGATACAACCAACAGATGGCGCTGTGTGATATTGCAGTCACTGTTATTCTTTGATATAACCAACAGAGGGCGCACTGTTATTCTTTCATAAAACCAACAGAGGGCATTGTGGGATATTGCAGTCTCTCCCCAAGTGAACTGTTGGTATAGGAATGATTAAAAGTGACTGCAATCTCAGCTACTGCCCGCTGACCCGAGTATAAGCCGAGGTAGACTTTTTCAGCACATTTTGGATGCTGAAAAAGTCGGCTTATACTCGAGTATATACGGGTAATTTAAAACCTAAAGCTACTTCAGAATAACAACATTTAAAAACAAAATTTAAAAAAAGAAAAGTGTGGTACAGAATAGCAAGACAAATATAAATATGGTACAGAGGGAAGGAAGAGAATGTACAGTAAGCTTAGAATAAGAAGCAAAAGAGGAAATAACTCTAGCGAAATTATATTCTATTAGTGGAATTGTATACAGTATATTTAGTGTGAAGACACTCACTTATACCATATAAACATACCATATAAACATACCTCTCTTACAGGACTTATGAATGCAAATTCATTTATTGAAAAAGTCGATGTTTGAGATGGAGACTCCGTTTTACAAAGGCTTTTGACAAAAATCTATGTTGAAATTGTAATTGTAGGCACATACATTATGGGGGTTATCTACTAAAATCTGAAAATTTCTCACTATTTTCTTAAAACCACTTGACCAAACTCCGATTTTTTCCATATTTACCGTATTTCAATTATATCAATAAATTTACTCCAAAAAAAATCTGGTACTCGATAAAATCATGAAAAAAAAATTGAATTGTACGATTTTGTCAGATACGATGCCCAAAAACTCCAATTTTTTAGGATTATCTCCTGAAAACCACACATTTTTCAGATTATTGTACGAAACCCAGCACAGATCAGGCGATCCTTCCATTGTAAATGGGACATCTGCCATTAACCTCTACGTGACCTTGGCAGGTTTGAGTTGGAATACTTTTTTATTCTGACTTTTAACAGTATTAATTAAATAAGGTTTTTTTTCTACAAATAAATGTTTTTCCCTTTTAAAACTCTGACCAGAAAAATGGGAGTTTAGAAAAGAACCCCCTACATTTACCTTAAGCTGGCCATAGATGTAAAGATTTTTAAAAGATCTGATCGTCATCGTGAGACCACGATTATTTTATATTGATCAATTTTCTGACAGATGTCAGCCGAAAAATCCTAAAATGTACGATTGTTCGAATCCAATTAACCACGCGATAATTTGACGGATTGGTCGGACTGCACTGAAATCAGTCGTTCACCAAAGAAGAATCGTTGCGTCTATGGGGACCTTTACACAAATGTTTACACATCTATTTAGAGTTAATTTATTCTTATCCCCATATTCTTGCATTATAGTTCCTTTGGAACGTGTTCATTTGTATTGTTAGAGATTAGGTATATCTCAATAAAGTCAATTCATAACCAGTATCACAGTTGTTAGCAATGATGCCTAGCAACTCTGGGATCCTTAATTCAATTACTGTATAACTGGGGTATTATTTGCGTAGAGTGCTTTCTGTTCTCCTTGAAGGGCAGGCAGGGGGAATGCACATAGATATCCCCCCCCCACCCCCTAGCTTGGACTTCATTCAGACATAAAAGCTAGGGCGCAACGGGAGACTTAAGCTAAAGTGGGGCCCCATACTTACCGCCTTCCCTCTGCACCTTGTGCTGTATTTTTTATCTGCCATAAGCTGCTGAAAGTTGTTAGGGCAATAGGGCAGAAATGCGTTCTGCATGAGCCCTTACTCATGTGCTTTTGCATTTTTACCCATGTTATTGGTACATTTCCAAAGACTTGTTATAAAACTTACCCTTGTCTGTACATATATTAGTGACTGTGATAGGAGAATCAAATTGTAAGCTCTGTACCACAATGAATCTGTGAATATAATAGGGGAATTAAATTATAAGCTCTATAGAGAAAAGGGTCTGATGTAAGTGTTTGAATCCACCGTGTGGTAAGTTTTGCATGCAAAAAATTGTTGTATGATAGACAAAAATGTCACTTTGAAGACAAAAATGTTGATTGGTAGACAAAAATGTTGATTGGTAGACAAAAATGTTGATTGGTAGACAAAAATGTTGCGGTAGAAAAAAAATTGTATGTAGTTTGCTACAAAAATGTTGCCCATAGACTTAAAATTGTGTTTCCCTAATTTGTTCGCCGTTCCACAAATTGTCACATTTTTTGGCACAGCAAAACGGGTCAGATTCTCTCATCACTAGTAAAAAGAGAAATAACAAAAAAAGCAAAAGTTAGGTTCAAGTTACAAATAATAGACTAATCAGGTAAATGGACCAGAAAGTGAAATGTAGAATAAGGTTAACATTAATATTTCTTTGATGGAATTTTTCCACCCTCTAATTTGGAAACCAGTCAAAATTCTTTCACTTTAATCAGGATTAGAATAAATGAATCCTGCATAGTTTAAACTCCCTCTATCTCCTGCCCTTTTCACTTCAGTCTTTTGAATAACATAATCACATGGTAAAAATAGCTTGTCGACTTTATATTTTCCATTGCACACTAATGCTTAAATATACATTATTATAATGCAATAAAACTGCATATGGATAACTTTTAGTTTCCCGGGTGAGTAGAAAGAAAGGCAATCTATTTCTATTGCATATGAGAGACGGTACAGTACATAGATACCGATTCTAACAACATACAGCTAATGAAAATATACAGTTTTATTCTTTTACAAGTATCAATGTTTAATATTTAGAAAATGACTAGTTAGTAACTAAATTTTTTTTTAATGTGTTTGTTTTTTGGCTCAGTGTGCCAGTCTCACTGTTCCAAATACCAAACAGCACAGATGGCTTTAGCTCTTGGCAGAATTTTCTTTTGTTGACCATTAAATTGTTAAAAAGAGTTCCAATTCTGAAGCATGCTCCCTGACAGTTCCCTAAACCTAGGCCCCTGCTGATCTGTCTGACTACTTTGCTGAGCTGGTTGACTACTGTTACTTTGTATCAACAGCCATCTGTCCTCAGCCTGCATCCTCCAAACGCACATGTGTTTTCAATAAGGAATTGAACATCACAGTGCAATGCATTGTGGGTTATGTAGTTCATGCATGCTGTCTGTAAGCTGGAGAGAAGTTGTTACAATTTGTAACATCAGTTTTTTAGTCCCTCCTTCCCTGCCAGGATTTCAAATGATGCAGAAAGAGAAGAACTGTTAAACTGCTGGATTTCAGCATAGAAAATGGTATTTATTCAGACTGTTTGAAGAAACAGGCAACTGAATAATATGATAAACTGATGAATATATTAGAGGTGTTATGTGGGCCTCTTTATCAAATTTTGGTTTGCAAGCTGGAGTTCCCCTTTAACTGTGTTACGTATGTGTCATCCCAACAGCTACACTTCCGGACACAATTTTAAGCATCTTGTCTGGTCACTTAAAATGTGACACATTTACCAAGGTCCATTATCTCTGTTTTCCAATTTCTTTTACAGTTGGAATGCACTTTTCTGTAAAAATATTAAAGTTCATGCAATTGTTTATGGCTTGAGGGACCATGAAGACTAAAATCCTGCATTAAATTTATCTAGTTTTCAGCATCATGTCATTAAAGGCCAAGCTAGCAAGGTCTCCGATAATATACTGTATGTATGATGTGATTTGTGTTTCTTACACAATGCACAAAACCTGGCAGAATGAAGAGTTCACTGTAAATTCTGGCTGTTGCTGACCTCATGTGAACAATGCCACCAGGAAGATATCGGTGACTTTCCACTACTGAATGACAAGGAACTCCGAACACAGCATTTAAGAGCCACAGGGGCTCATTAATAAACTTTGTGCAAGGCAAAATGGTTCGTACAGTGAATATATTTCAATATTTGCCCTGCACATGGTTATATTTATTAAGCTGGATGAGAGTGGTGTATTTAATGTGCAAACAGAAGTGCAATTTTTTTTGTTACACTGTGAATGTCCATAGAAGCTTTTTGAATATGGCAAAAATTGCAAATTGCGAATATTTATGCACACACTCTGCATTTGAGTTACACCGCGACTTTGGATGCGGAAAAAAATTGTGCAAAATAGTTTCTCAAATTGCAAATTTAACACTATTTTCATGCAAAACAACCACGCACAGCCGTCTCATTTGTGCAAATTTGTGCGCAATGCGAATTCGCAAAAAAATTGAAAAATGGGCATAGCAGTGCAATATTTTATTTTTCTGTATCAAAAATGGGCAAAACAACTATTTGCAAATTAATATGTGCTGCGCAAACTTTATAAATGTCCCCAACAGTTTTGTTGTGAGTTTCAGCGCCTGGGAGAAACAACCCATTATTAAGTAACCTTATAGCAACAGTTCAACATAACAGTTCTGGCCTTTGTAGAAAAACACTGGTCTTCTTATAGTGACTCAATTGAGTAAATTACCAATTATAGAATCACAAATATTATCCAACGGTATTATGGTTGCATTTGAAGAGGTTTTTTTAATGTTTTATTCTAATGGTTGAAGTTTCAGCAGGACATTAGACACACTCTGCATTTGAGTTACAACATGACTTTGGTGGCGGAGATTTCTCAAAAATGATTCTAATAGTTGAAGTTTCAGTAGAACATTGGACACAATCTGCATTTGAGTTATTTGAAGTTTCAGCAGCACAATAGATTTTTAACTCAGTATTCAAGTAGAGATCAGCCCAAATCACTTGCACAGAATTCGCTTTCTTCAGATAAAACACATAGTATCTTAAACATTACAGTTCTAGGGTTGGGGTTCTGAACAAGAAAATGTGACATTTCTATAATGCACGGCAGAAAAGACATCTTATTTCATGCTTCAGCAAAAAGAGCAAGTAGGTATAAAGATTTTTTGATTAAATTCTCACTATTACAGAACACTTTAGTAGTAGTCCTTAGAGTAATAAGTACAAGAGTGGCTTATAAAGAAGAGCAGAGTGAATCCTAAAATGTTTTACATATTTATTAACTGTTTTAAAACGTTTGCAAACGTACTGTATGGCAAAATAATTAGCATTGATCCGTTCTTCGCTATATTGACAATCGATGTTGCCTTTGTGAAAGGGGTGGTTCACTTTTAAAGAGAGTCTTTATAGAATTCCCTATTCCTAACACCTTTGCAGTTGGTATTCATTATTTGTTTTTTAATAGTTTTTTTAATTACTTCCTTTCCACTTCTATCTCTTTCCAGCTTTCAAATGGAGGTCACTGATCCTGGCAACCAAAAACTATTATATTTTTTTTTTAGCATTTTTCTGTTATTGTAAGTTTTCAATACGTATCTTTCTATGAAGGCCCTCTCCTACTCTTATTCTCGTTTCTCATTCAAACCAGGATCTCATTCAGATAAGACCCTAGCAACCAGATAGCTGGAAAGCTGCTAAACAAAATGCTAAATAACTGAAAAACCATAAAAAAAATAAAAAAGACCAGTTACAATGTGTCTCAGAATAGCAATATCTACATCATGTTTAAATTTAGTTTATAGGTGAACAAAAAATAT
Organism: Xenopus laevis; assembly: GCF_017654675.1. Taxonomy (NCBI): domain Eukaryota; kingdom Metazoa; phylum Chordata; class Amphibia; order Anura; family Pipidae; genus Xenopus; species Xenopus laevis. The sequence continues at coordinate 42,516,048 of NC_054376.1, read as the reverse complement.
TTTGCACTAGAAACATTATCATTTTTTTGATTACATATTGGCTTGCCACCTTCGACGATGGTCACATACAGATGCATTCAATAGACACAGCTACCCCTTTTCCCCTTTGAAATGGATTACAGTGCATATATAGGTATACAGTTTATTATCTGGAATACGTTGGACCTCAGGTTTCCAGATAAGAGGTGAACCACCATGACTTAAAGGTTTACACACAATATCTAATGGGATTGTTTTGTCAGTAATAAAAAATCAAATTGTTTAAGACATCGGAGCCCAAAGCAACATAACCTTGTATAGTGATAGACCACACTTGCCCCAACCAAACCATATTCACGTTACATCCAAGAGAAATGAGTTTGCAAAAACTCAGCATTTGTAAACCATCCTGACTGCCATTCTTTTTTTTCTTTCAAGGTGATTGATAATGTCAGGACGTTGGCATACACATGAACAACTGCGTGTCAGAGCTCTCACCATTTGCAAGATTCAATTATGAACGTGTTGCCCTGAAAAGTTTGTTCTGTGCATGTGACAAAATACCAAGCCTGTGTATGAAGAAGGAAGAGATAGGACGTTACGTCATCTGTGTTTTAAATATCTTACATTCAGGGGCAGATTTATTGAGGTTTGAATGGTAAATTTGAATTTTCCAATATTTCTTTGGTCAAAACACAAATGCAAATTTTAAATCAACAACTCAAATCTGAATTCGAATGTGAGATTTATCACACCTCGCGGCTGGAAACAGTTCTAATTCGCCACCTAAAAGTTAAATTACAAGTCAATGGCAGAGGTATTTGAACCATTTGAAGATGATAATAGCTTTCCTGACATTCTAGTTTTTTTGGAGGAAAACTTTATTCGAATAGGATTCAAATTTTTGGGTCGTTTGTATTCTACCAAATATAAGATGTTCAAGTTTTTCATAAATAACCGCCCATTCGAGTTGTGAGTAAATCTAATTTATTTGAATTAAAATAAAATTCACATAACTTCGAAATTCGATCTTTGATAAATCTGCCCCTTACTGTAGCAGCCACAAGCTTAATCTATACATCTATATATGTACTAACCATCAGAAATTAGTAGCATTTATGAAAAGCTATGTGGCAGTTCAATGCAGTATAACTGGCCGTTGGCGGGTTTATTAAAAGGAGAACTATTGGGAAAATGAAAATTTAATATAAGCTTCCTCATACAGAAATAAGAAACTTTCTAGATACAATCATTTAAAAATTCTGCATTGTTTCTAAACTAATCATGTTTATATTCTCTATACCTATAGCAGCATCTTTTTCTCTCCATTGGGTGTCAGATGAATGATCCAATATATCTATAGGGGGGCTTCCTTTACTAGCAGATGTATTAGAGCTCACTCAAATAACGGATTCCAGTACAAACAATGTCTAACAAAATAACTGCCTTTTGCACAAATTCTGCATGTAGAGAGACAAGATTTCTGGTGATTTTAATAGATTGAGCTTTAATACATCTTCTAGGCAAAAGGAGCCAGGTCCGGACTGAGAATTAAAATAGGCCCTGGCATTTCAGGTACACAGAGGCCCAAACAGCCCCCACCAGCCCACTAAATACTGACTTTCAATGGGACCTTATAGCAGCCCCTCTGGCATTTGCCAGAACCCACAGATTGCCAGTCCGGGCCTGAAAGGAGCCCCCTATAAGATATATAGGATCATCCATCTGACACCCAACTCCTGAATGAAGACAGAATGATTATGCAGAGAAGAGTCAGGACGTAAAAAAAAATACCAAAATACAGAAACAATGACTTTACCTTTATTTTATTCAGGTTAACCAGGATAATTGTCTTCATTTGGCATCACAAAATATAACAGTCTCTCTCACAGCTGAAAATTTAGTTTTTTTTCTGGCTACCCCAGGTCCTTTTCCAGACCATGGACCACCACAAGTTTACCCTGTTACTTACAGTTAAAAGATCAACTAAATAGCGAGCAAATGTAATGAGATCTCTATTGGCAGGCCACACAGCAATTTTCTTTTCACACACTGGGGATAGCCAGAACCCCCGGGTATTGTAGCTCACCCATTTTTACCTCTCCAGGCAGCTCCAGTCTCAGCTGCCACCTTATTACCAGACCTTACCTGAGAGGGAATATTAAGCTCACATCCCACTGCAGTCCATATCATGCATCATAAATGCCACTTCCCTGTTCATTTTTATACCAGACAGATATGTTTTCCTAACACACTGCCACATTTTATTTTATAATAAATTTAGAAGTTAACGGTTTTCATGACTTTTAAATAAGATTTCACATATTTTTTAAATTTCAGGATAACATCGTTCTGGATACGAGACCCCATACCTGCATAAACAAATACTTAATAAATATTGTTCGGATAATGTACACATACCTCTTAACTTTAAGGATAAAAGATATATGGATATTTGGATAAAATGAAGTCCATGGGTTACAGCCATTCAATAATTCGGAGCTTTCTGGATAATGGGTTTCTGGATAACAGATCCCATACGTGTATTTATTTATTAAAAGTCAAGATTTCATAAAATACTGACAGTAAATATTTTTTTTTTTTAATTTGAGTTTTGCCAAAATTCAAATAAAATAAGTTGCCAGTTAAAACGTTTACAGAATTAAATGAGACATATTTTTATATTATATTATAAGCCCTCTTATTTCAGCAGCTTATCTTTGTAAAAAAGTCCAAAACAATAACATTTTCATTGCAATGGAGTTTTTTTTCATGAATTAGTTAGTACAGAATGAGTTTTTACAGTTAAATTTTTTCATAAATCTGCAGCTTATATTAAAAAAAATCATGACCACAAAAAATACCTCCATTGAGTTGAATGATTTTTTTCGAGATTAGAATTCCCATAAATATTCAAAAATCGAAAGTGAGTCGGGGGCCATGATCTACAGTGGAGGGACCATAAAGGAAATACGACCATGTAGTCGTCATCAACAGAAATTAATTTAATTTCATATTAAACAAAGTTTTAAAAAATATCTAATAAGGAAAAAAAAGTGTAAATTTTCAATCAAGTGAAAAACACTAACATTCTGGAAGAATTTAATACAGTGACTGCAGGAGTTCTTATCATAAATAGCATTATAATAGGTGACCTGATGCCTGGCTACTGGATCTGGCGTAATTGGCAAAACAGATGAATTTCTTCCCATGTCAATACAAACATTCTGCAAACCATTTGTTATTCCCATCAATGATTCAGAGCCTCCGTTTCATGACAATTACCCAGTGTTATTGTGTTTATGGTTCATAATTGATTTATTGCTCGAGCCACGTTGCAACTCATTAACAATGCCGGTCAAGATATGAAAGCTCACATTATGCTGTCCTGCTGGAAGAACATCTTATGAGTATCATTATATCATGGTTGCCCAGAAACACACTGTCTGTCTGGTTGGCAGAGAGCACTTTGTTCTTGCTGGGTTTTGATCTCTCTAGGGATCAGCTGTACTGAAATTGTTTACTCAGAGCCAAACATATAAAGGCAGATGGACTCCTGCATGGGATGAAATCATAAATAAAAATTGATTTGTATGATGGCATTGTACTCCATGCACAATTATGCTTGGCAGTAGGATGTAATGCTCCCATATAATGAAACCTTTCTGAAATGTATTGTGATGATATTATAAATCAGTGAAGGGTAAATATTTTATATCAGCACTGTGCTCTTGCTGATCTAGGCTAGCTTTCTTTTAAAAACATTTTAATAGACAGGAGTCATTTTATCAGGAGAACAAACTGCGGAACATCAGTAAATGTGAGCTTGGTCAAGGCTTACAGTCAAGGCTTACAGTAAATCTAATGAAGGTTCAAGTTTCCATTAAGCAAGGCTAATGGAAATATCTTACTGTAATGGACACGAACACATGCCAAATTACTATTATTTCATAATACAACAAACACAGTGGATGCAAATGAAGATACCTCAAAACCTTGTTTATATTTACTGTACAGTCCCCTCAACATTGCTGTTGTACTGTTGTAGTAGTTACAAAAACATTATTACTAACAGATTGATAAGAAACAGCAAAATAAATAAATAAAATAAATAATTACAATTTTTTCACATGGTTTCATGTTTCTGAATTCAGTGCTAAACCTACATGGATTTATGTGACATATAGACCTTTGCTAAAGTCTTATCTAACTAACCTAGAACTCTGATCACATCAATTAAATCTACACTATTTAGTACGGCCATTGTACTTTAACTGCAAGCCATATGCTAATCAGCCAATGTTAGCATAACTTCGAACTGCTGAGCGTAATTTTGCTGGCGTAATTTCGCCAGTGTTCGGTACCCTGTGCGCAACTTCGGATCTTCGTGAATTAGTGTTGTCCAGGCGAATTTACGCCTGGCGAAGTGCGATGTGCGCGAAGCCATCGGTGGCAAATTTTCGCCGGTTAGTGAATTTGCCCCTTAGTCTTATATTTGCCTCCTTTAAACTGGGAAGTTCTAAAAAGTTTTACTGAATAATTTGTAATTGCTTTATAAAATTAAAGCAACATCTGCATGGTGAGTCTCATTAGCAATACCATTATTTGAAGCTTAGACTACCTGAACTTTCTATAAAGATTCATCACTTTGAAAATATTGTTCTCAATTTTCTTTAACAATTGGTGTAAAAAGTTTTTAACCAGAATTTTGAAAAAAAAAAATGTTTTCCGATGACAGGATCCCTTTAAGAACTATTTTTTTTAAACTAACCAACCTCCTCCTTGTTACAACTCCTGTATTATCATTGGTATGTTTCAGATTCAGGCAGTGATAGAATTCCTAAGAAATATCTACCTTCTGTAGATTCTTTTTAACTTTCCCAGTAATTCAGTGTGTTTGATATGCAAGAGAGTAAATTATTCCTATCATAATTAAAATACAGGCATTACAGGAGGAGCAAGTAGATTCAAAAAAGTAAAAGAGAAAAGGAAGATGCTAAAGACAAAAGTGTTGCTGAGATTAATTCGTTCTTCTTTGACAAGGTGAGATTCAGGTTAATTATGCAAGTCTCAGCTGTAATTAAATAATAGCTATGTCTATTCAGTTTTTAGAGAATGCTGTAAAAGCTTCAAAGGTATTGTGAAATGTTCTAGAAGAATGTATTGTATGTAGAAAATATTCAGCTTGCTGTACCAGTATAAAATATGCCACTCCATTAACTAATGGGACGCACAGCATCAGTGGTGTAACTTCAGGGGCCCGGACCCCCCTCTGCACAAAATTCCTCCCCCCCCAAATAAAATCACAGGTAACTACCAAGGAAACAGATCCTTGCCGGATCTCCTGTACCCCTAGGCTTCCATTATAATCTGCCATTGGACAGCATGACCAAGTTGTTTGTATGATGCTAGAAATTAGGGGCTCATTAACTGAACAAATATCTAAAGAAGTAAGTTCTTGTATTTTCATTGTTAAACTAAGGGATGAATTCTTGGACCAACCAAATTTCATTACATGCATAAAAGTCACTAGGGTTGAGGAGACTGCCTCATACAGATTTAAATAAACAAAAGGAATCCTGGGAATGAATTCCAAACAAGCTCCAAGAAAATCCCATTTAAATGGGATTTTCTTGGAGTTTATTTGGAATTCATTCCTAGGATTCCTTTTGTTTATTACATGCATAAGGGAGAAAGTAATAAAAAATTGCAAGCAATGTTTAAAACTGCATTTTTGGGAATGTTTAGCGCTGCTCAAAATGTAAAATAATTTGCTGGAGAAAATTACATCACTAAGCAAAGGTGTTAACACTTGCTCTGGAGTTTGTTAAATATTTTGTAGCAAAACACTCTTTGTGATTGTGAAATTATATGACATACGCTGTGAAAAGCCATTTGGTCGCAAACTTTGTGAGTGTTTGAGGTCTGCAATTGGACAAATAGGATGCAAACATGGTCACATTCGCAATGTTTTTTGTGCTAACAAACCCCACTAGAGTTTTTATATTAACCTTGGTTGAATTCTTCAGCGTCAGTTTTAGCCCCACACATGGATTGCTGTTTTAGTCAACAATATACTTATTCAGAGAGGCAACCAAAGAAATGTATCTTCATGTGTATGGGCAGTTTAGTTATGGTATTAAAGAGATACTGACACCAGAAAATAAACTTTTTTAATATCTATCATAACATTGTCTTTGGATTCTACTTATAATTTTGCCTTATATGTATTTGCCTTATGCTTTAATATTACATTACCTCCATGTTCCTCTATGAGGGGGCTACCATATTTGTGCAGCAGGAGTCCGTTAGCATTATAAACTCTGACAGGTTAAGGGTAGAACTAGACAATCGTTTTGGACGCAATTCTGCTGGATCCGACGTGCTGCACCAAAACACTGGTGTCAAGTCGGATGCTACGGAAAACAAGCTAAGTAATAGCATTGTCGGATGGTGTCGCAACGTTCGACACGACATGACTATCAGATGACTGATGCAGCGTGCATCGTTTGCATCCAAAGTCATGTGACACCATCCGAAACTTGTATTGCTTACTTGCTTGCCTGCGTTGGGGCACAGTGCGTCGGATTCGTCACAATCGCGTCCAAAATGCTTGTCTAGTTCTAACCTATGAGGGGACAGTCAGGTTGGCAAAACAGTCAGGTTTAGGAACTTCAAGAAACAATTACTTACAAGAGCAGAACTAGCAGCGAAGAACGATCATCACTAAATGGGATATACTATATTTGTGGTAGAGTGTGTTTTCCCTTAAATTTATCCACACTAGGAGAGGTAAGCTCCAGGAAAAGTGTTAAACAAAGAAGAGTTTCTCTGTTCAAAAGCTTTTGTTGCCAGATTCTGGAACCTATAGCGTTCTGGAAGGAACAGGCAAGCCAGGCACTCCATTCCACAGGTCTGGCTCGCATATTTTAAAATAATTATAGGCAGAGGTGTACTGGGAAACATTTCATAGGGACTGCTATTCAAACAGCTCCCTGGTCCGCTGTTGATGAGGCTGGTATTGGGCCTGCCTGATGGTGGTATATACCGTTAGGTTATCGCCTCAGTACAGTGTTGGCAGGAGCATGTTAAATTACAGACGTACACCGCAATAAAGAACTAGGGGTTAATCAGGGTGGGATGGTGCAACTTGAATGGGTCATTTTTTTTCTCTTTCCACTTATTCAGAATACCATGGGGTCTGTATGTATATCACATTTTTAACATAGAGTTTTGAATTAAATTAGTACTTTTTTGGATAATTTTTGTAATGGGGCACACTTTTTTTCCCATGCAGATTAATTATGGAATAAAGTGTTCTACTTGTTGCTGTATAACATTAGCTCTTTTTGCTGTAATCTCTTGTAGAGGATTAATGTTCTTTCCAGTATTGGAATGGGGTATCGGGGGCCTGGTGGGGCTGCCACCTCAGGGGCACCCCACCCCATTCTCAAGCTCCTCAGAGTGTCAAACCTGACTCCATTAACGTCGCAGCACACACCACTATCGTGTACCTTTAACTTACTGTGGCCACAATCTGGGATGGGGGTGGCAGTGTCCACAGTTTCACAAGAGCAGGCCTGGGACAGCGGGATTCACAAGGGCCGCAGCCCACTAGATTTTTTTCCTGTATAAATATGTGCCCTGGGGTTCATCTGGAGGGGTTAAAGGAATTGTTCAGTGTAAAAATAAAGACTGGGTAAACAGATAGCCTGTGTAAAATAAAAAAAAATGTTTTCAATATAGTTAGTTAGTCAAAAATTTAATGTATAAAGGCTGGAGTGACTGGATGTCTAATACAATAGCCAGAACACTACTTCACTTCTCTCTTGGTTTCCACTGATTGGTTACCAGGCAGTAATTTGAGGGGGGCCATAAGGGCCATTTGCTTTTGAATCTGACCTGTCTGCTAAGGATCAAAAGCAAACTCATTAAACAATTATGTCCCATGTGGCCCCCTTTAGATCACTGACTAACTAAGAGTTAGAGAGCTGCAAAGCAGAAAGTTGGGTTCTGTCCCATTAGACATCCAGTCACTCCAGCCTTTGTACATTACATTTTTTGGCTAACTAACTATATTGAATTTGTTTTTATTTTGCACTGCCTATCTATTTACCCAGTTCATATTTTTACACTGAATTGTTCCTTTAAAACTGATTGACTTTAGTATTTTTTCAACCAAAATCAACTATTTAACTGTGTAATGCTGTACATGCACAGTTGAAGCAGATTCCTGATTAGCCCCAATTGCGCATGCGCCTGAAGGCTCCAAGTCGGCACACAGACCCAAATAGATATGACCGAGCAGAAGATGGGGCTGAGGAAATCCGCTGCACTACTCTGCATTTTGAGTTCAGATTTCCAAACAGGAACGACTTTCTACATTATACAATGTGCAGGGAGAGCTAAAGGAGCAGATGGAGGGCAGTTGAAGGGGGCTGTTGCCTGTTTCTGAGGCAGAATAGTACAAAACCATCATATGTACATGATACAGATTGCTGTGTTGTAACTCTTTTCTACTGAATGTTTGATATAAAGTTATGTTCATCTATTTTATGGAGGGAAGCTATATTGCTGCAGATATATTGTTTCTAACTTTTACTTAATAACAAAGCAAAGTACACTTAATTATTACTTAGGTACCTGATAATAATCTGTTTGCTCCTTCTAAAGCTGGCCATAGATGCAAAGATCCGATCGTACGAATCATCGTACGATTGGACTTTCCCATCTCCCGACCCGCCACTAACCATTCAGATCAAAGTCTTACCAGTCAGATTAGTTAAAGAACTGATCAGCAATGTTCTGCCCCTGACAGCAATCGTACGATATCTATGTCCAACCAAAGCTAGTGACAGTCTCCCACTGATAATCGTACGATCGGCAATACACGCAGAGATATTATCGGCAGCCGACAGAAATTTTCTAACCCGTCCGATCGACCAAACAACCGATCTCCGCCGGACGAAAAATGTCGGGACTCTCCACAGACGGTTCGAAAATCGTACGATCAGATCTTTGCGTCTATGGCCAGCTTAACGGGAAAAAAACACAGAAGCATTAGAGCTCTATCAAAAGGGAATTTTGCTTGCCAGATGTTTGCAACTTGATGGACACAGACACCACATCTATAATGAGGCCTGCTTGATATATTGCTTGGATGCACTGGTTCCAAATGGACTCCATAACCACTCATATATTTACTCCCCAGATCATTATAGATGTTCAGTTTTGTGGTTTGGTGGAGCTGTCTTGTTACATATGATTATATGTATTGCATATGTATCGAGTTGCTTGTTTTATTATTGCTTATTTTGTCTTGATTGTAGTGCACTGCGAAGACTGACAAATGTATAATTATATTTGCACAGCTGTGCTGCATGTATGCATAGGTGTGTTACGGATACATTCCTGCTCAGTGGCATATAGAATCCATGTAACCATACAGAATTAATGGAACAGAGTTACAACTGAACTCTAAAATATAAAATATAGGCAATCTTTACAGAGTGGGGTGGTCAGCTGCAGCAAAAAAAAACTAGGCAGTTAATTTTAATCATAGTTGAAAACTTGTAATAGAAAGCACTATAACCAATCCCTCTTTTATAATCAACAATAAGGAGCACGTTTACTTAGCTCGAGTGAAGGATTCAAAGTAAAAAAAACTTCGAAAGTTTTTTTTCCGGTACTTTGACCATCGAATAGGCTACTTCGACCTTCGGCTCGAACGATTCAAACTAAAAATCGTTCGACTATTCGATAGTCGAAGTACTGTCTCTTTAAAAAAAACTTTGACTACCTACTTCGGCACTTTAAACCTACCGAGCATCAATGTTAGCCTATGGGGACCTTCCCCGTAAGCTTTCTAAGCTTTTTTTGATCGGAAGAAAAAACTTCGATTGATGGATTAAAATCCTTTGAATCGTTCAATTCAAAGTTTTTAATCGTTCGATCTAATGATTTTTCCTTCGATCGTTGGATCAAAGTATTTGCGGTAAATCCTTCGACTTCTATACACACAACAAGAATGGGACTTCTCCCCCTGCCCATGTGACTCCAATTTACTCAATTATAAATAAGTACACCTAGATATGAAATAAAAGGCAATATTTATTCAACACTATGCCAATATCTTAATTAAAACCAATTAAAATTAAACTAAGCAGCGCTGCATGTGCGAAAGGGATCCCTTCATATGGTCTATATGCATGCAACAATACAGATAGCAATTATATGCTGTTGTATAAAATAACGTGTTTAGGATTAGACCAGAACACTAAAATAATGAACAATAATCTCAATTTATGAGTAAGTAGGTGGTCTCAGGATATCCAATGCTGATGTCCAAGCTAATTTTAGCAAAGCGTAATGTTAATGCATCCCCAGGTCTGTGGCATACATAGTTCGCCAATTAGATGAGGTACCCCCTATAGTTCAAGTATCCTTGAAATGTAGGTATACTACACTATTGAGTGTTAGGGGGGATAAGCCTGCAGTGAGAACCAAACCTTCACGGAAAGCCCAATGGTAAGTGGGTGGACAAGGTCGTCTGGATTTGATATTTGTCTGGACTTCGATATTCGAAGCCGAAGGATTTTACTTCGATGGTCGAATAGCGAGGGTTAATTAATCCTCGATATTCGACCCTTAGTAAATGTGCCCCTAACAGTGCAAAGAGTGCAAAGAATGTCACTGCTGTTTAACAAGGTGCTAATTATCTACAGATAAAAAACCCCCCTCACACTGACTTTAATTTCATGAAATACACTTTCCAGTTATTATTCTAAAGGGATTGTCAAGTGGCTGTCACCTTTACTGTTGTATTCGTTCAATGACTCACTTGTCTGAAAAGAATAATTGCTTGTGTATTTATTCACTAATAAGTAAGGTTGCTTGAAAGCTCTAAAATGTTAAAATAAAAAAATTATATTGGTGGATTAATCTAGCCTCTTCATGGTTGAGCAAAACTTGAAGCAGTAGTGTGGACACACACACACACACACACATTGCAGAGAGTTGCTTTCTAAAACTATGTATGGGATCTGTTATCCAAAATGCTTGGGAGCTAGGGTTTTCTGGATAAGGGGTGTTTCTGTAATTTGGGTCTCCATACTTTAAATTAAAATTAATTGAAACATTAAATAAACCCAATAGGATTGTTTTGCCTTCAATAGATTAATTATATCTTACAATTAGAATCATTTTCTTAAAGGAGAACTCAACCCCCACAAATAAAAAGCCCTACCCAGTACCCTACATAGTCCCCCCTCCCTGCTCTCCCCCGCAAATTTGATAACACCTATAAGTGCACCTAATCCTTTACTCACCTATAAGTGCAGAGTAAGCGCAGGAGAGCTCATGGGTGCCATCAGTTTTCTTCAGGTCCTCTTCCCTTTGGCAATTTCCATCACTTTTGGTGCATATGCAGTTGCTACAAACCGGAAGACTTCTCCAACTGTGCATGCGCCAATGTGGTGCTCACTTCCCGAAGAAGTGAAAGAGACGGAAGAAGTACAGAAGAAGCACCTATAGGCGAGTAAAGGATAAGGGGCATTTATAGGTGTTATCACCTATGAGGGGATGGGGGAGCAGGGAGAGGGGACTATGTAGGGGGTTTTTATAAGTGGGGGGGGTTGAGTTCTCCTTTAAAATGGACTATATGGGAGATGGCCTTCCTATAATTCAAAGCTTTCTAGATAATACGATTCCGGATAACAGACCCTATACCTGTACAGCAAAGTAGTTCTTTTTCTGCAGTTTCTCGTTATTTTATAAATGAAATGGGTGAAATGTCTAAGGGTGAGTTTATCCACTGTCTGTGATTGATTCCAGAAAGGCCTATAGGGGGAAGGGACACACCTTAGCTCAACCTTCCCCCATGTTACCCCAATGTTGCCAAACTTCAGCCGTAAAGCAGTTACTACAGCAAATAAAACAGACAACACTCAGAACTTTGTTGGATAATTGTAAAACTCAGAACAGACTCCAAGGACTGGGTCACGACTCACCCTTCTGCCTATAACAGCCGCCTTTGGCTTGGGACTAGCCCTCTGCTGCTCAGATGCTGCCAGGTCTTAACATGAGAGGCCCAAGTAAAGTGTTCTGAGCGGGAAAGTGTAGGGTAATGAACGGGCAACAACTAACGTAGTCGAAAGCCAGGCTTGATCGGTAACAGTCAGACAATGTGGTACAGATTCAGGAGGTGAAGGAGTAGCTAGGGTCACAGGCCAGGTCAAAGCATACCAATATCATAGTACAGTGCAGAATCTGAAAGAATAGCCAAAACTACCAAAGGTCTGGACAGGCAGCGAACAAGACGGAGCCAGGGACAGGCAGGGTCAATAACAGATCAAGAATACTTGAAAAAACACACCCAGGAGCTAAGTAAATAGACCTTACATTGGGCAATGAACAAAAGGCTCCTGCAACTTTAAATTTTCGAATCTCGCGCCAAAGCGCAATGACATCATATGCACTGCTGCTTCAAAGCTGGACGTGAGCGGCATGGTTACTTTCTTAGAGTGTAAATCGGCACGCAGGAAAGAAGACACGATGCGCGTCCCCGTTGCACCCCCACTAGCCCAACAGGGTAAGTCCTCACAATAATATTGGGCACATTTGTTAAACAGAAAATTGAATTGGTATTTTAAATCCTAAGGGCCGTCCCCTGGTCCATACGATTTAAGGTGTATACAAACAGCATGATACAATAGGTCACATGAAATGGGGGCTCAAGGTAAAAAAAAATATAAAAAGGGCAATATTTACTGATACCTATTATTAGTAAGATTCTTTAATAGATCACTTAATTTAATATAAATTGGTTAAGTATTCATTCTGGCGATATAGTTTTCCTTTAATATCCCATAGAGAAGCATTCGGACAAATTGCCACAAGTATCTTCTATGAGAACTATGATAGTCAGGAAAGTGGTGATAAATGGGAAAAAATATCAAATGGCTGCAAATACTTTAGGATTCCACAATTCAATATTTCATATATACAGTATGCCAGAGCCAGAAGCTCAGTAGTTGCTGTGAGTACAACACCATCAGCATGCAGGGAATAATAATTCCGATTTTTCTTTTCCACAAGGGAACATATTGTTTCAATCCAAAAAAAACCCCCACAAACAATGGTAACTATGTACCCCAGAGCTCTCACCATTGCCTTCTTTGACTCTAGACATAATCTGCTCTGTGCAGACCTGATTTTTCCATTTATGTTATTATTGCCAATCCACAATGCCCAGCAGAAGTCTAGGAATGCACCGCAGAAATTGAGCAAACAGTTTTCATGAAATAATAGGGTGACTAGTTTAGTCGGGTAAAACCAATACTAAGAAAATAGAAATAAGTATTTGATAGGCAGTTATTATGGGACAAGTTCTTATTTACCAAACTGTGTTTTCATGTTGAGCACTCTTAGGGGCCCATTCATTAAGTTCAAGTGAAGGAATAGAAGTAAAAATGCTTTGAATTTCGAAGTTTTTTTTGGCTACTTCGACCATCGAATGGGCTACTTCGACCTCCGACTACAACTTTGACTTCTGAATCGAACTATTCAAACTAAAAATCGTTCGACTATTCGACCATTCGATAGTCGAAGTACTCTCTCTTTAACAAAAAACTTCGACCCCTTAGTTCGCCACCTAAAAGCTACTGAACTCAATGTTAGCCTATGGGGAAGGTCCCCATAGGCTTGGCTAACTTTTTTTGGTCGAAGGATAATCCTTCGATCGTTGGATTAAAATCCTTCGATTCGAAGGATTTAATCGTTCGATCAAACGATTATTCCTTCGATCGTTCGATCAAAGTATTTGCGCAAAATCCTTCGACTTCAGAAGACGAAGAATTTTCATTCCCCAGTCGAATATCGAGGGTTAATTAACCATCGATATTCGACCCTTGATGCATCTGCCCCTTATAGTAATGTTTGCCTCACTTTTTAAAAGTAATTCTACAATTAGTAGATTTTAGCGTCTTGATTCTGAATGCAGAAATCAAAGAAAAAAATTCATTCCCTTTCCATTTGCTTGGTCTATGATGTATTTATGTTTTGCTTCACCCTATCCTTTTGTGAAGGCCCAGGAGATGAATTTTAATGTTTACCATCTTTATGTCACATGAAATATGCCATCACAGTTTATGCTTAACATATCATCTAAAGTTTAAACACATGCTTGTAATTGAGCTATTTTAAACATAATTGGATGTGTCATTTAAACTAGGAAATATGTAGACGTTCCAAATCAGCAAACTGTGATAAATGCCCCATTGTCTAATATTCTGTTTCCTTGAATCCCAAGGGCTGGTTAAATGCATTAACACCAATTTTATTTTATGTAAATAATTAAGCTTATAGTGGGATATGAATAACGGTGCAGTTTTTTCACCTAGTTGAATGTTTTGGAACTTATGACGTGAAACAGAATACACAGCTTTATGTAGGCCAAGTGTCCGATGCTTTTTATAATGGAGCCATCATTCTGGCAGAAACATTTTACGTTAAGACCAATTGGGCAGTGACATGACATTGAGGATGAATGTAGAGAGAACTGGGAGGAAAGTTTCCAAAGCTGTGTTATGGGTCCCTGGAGTGGATGGAAGAGAGCAGGGTGGGCTTCCATTCCTTGCTCCATGTAAGGGTTTTGTAGAGGTAGTTTGCTAGTTAATTCATAGCTAAAAGGAGGTGTGGAGGAACACATCAGAGCTACCTTCCCTTTAGAGACCTCCTTGAGTGGAGGAGGGTGAGGGGCCACATGTGAACCTCCTTGAGTGGAGGGAAAAAGGAGTGCTGGTGAGCACCTGGAAAAAGTGTGTTGGAGAAAGCTCCAAAGGACTGGAGAGGACGAGAGAAACCCTCCCAGGTGACAAGAGTGTCTCAAGTGTGTCCCAGAGAAGATTCTGGGATTTGTGTCCGCTGAAAACCAGTGAGGGCTAAAAGAAAACATGAGTTAACATGTACACCAGTGTGGGTGTGAATTGGGACTGTTAACGATTATGTGAAGTGAATGTTATCCCCTAAGTGAAGCCAGCGGGCTGAAGAATTGTGCTTTGTGCAAATAAAAGCCAGCAAAGCGGCAATTTAAACTTTTCAAGGTGTTAGTCTCCATTTTCTTTGCTGAAATCTGTGCCATGGCCTTGGGGTTCACTACCGGAAGGTGTGTGTGTGTGTGTTGGGGTTCACTACTGGAAGGTGTGTGTGTATGACTATCCTATAAGCCATGACTACCATATATAATATATATATATATATATATATATATATATATATATATATATATATATATATATATATATATATATATATATAAAGCTCTGTTTATAACTAATGACATCACACTAAGAGCCTGTCATCAGGACTATCATCATTTCTGCCGTTAGTGCTTTCATCCTCACGGCATATATATATATATATATATATATATATATATATATATATATATGTATATATATGTATATATATATATGTATATATATGTATATATATGTATATATATATATATATATATATATATATATATATATATATATATATATATATATATATATATATATATATATATATACACAC